>NW_015542393.1:736635-776114 GCF_001515605.1 Sinocyclocheilus anshuiensis | reverse complement strand
GCCGGCCAACGAGTTGGTGTTTTTTCAATGTATGCTTCAGACACGGGTCACGACGAGGCGTTCCCCATAGCGACCCCAAGAGGATGCAGTTCGAAGTCCCCTTGAAAGGGAACCCATTATAATAAGTGATGCTGTCTACATTGGATGCGGCGCGACACGACAGATCATACGTCATTCGTTGCGATCCTATACATCGGTTGTGACAGTTGTCGCGCCGCAACAGCTAAAGTCTGTCTACTGGACACGTCACGTGACAAAACGACCATTGCAAATTATTTGAATTTTGTGTCAGTACGTCATAGAAAGAACGAGGCAGCAGTTTACTGTTGGGGATTTGTCGTGACGATGCTGTGCCGCATCCAGTGTAGAGAGCATTACTGATTATAATGGGTTCTATAGTATTTTGTTTTGCCGCTCGTGTTCGGTGTAGACACGGTGTTAGGCCCACCCCAAATGCTCTCTTTGGTTGAGACGCGTGATGACGCCCATCCCAAACCAGTACTGATCAACATCCCACCCCTCCTGTGACCCATGGTTTGTCTGTATGTGTATTCAAGGCCAGTGAGCAACGGACTTTCAAAATAATAATAATAATAATAATAATAATAATAATAATAATAATGATAATAACTGCGTTAATGCGCGGTAAAATAATTGTCAGCGTTAATTAATGCGTTAACGCGATAATAACACGTTAACTTGCCCAGCCCTGATTTTTACATCTTGTATTTGATTTTATAACATAATAAACATTTTCTAAGTCATTTTAAGAAAGTTTCTGCTCTGTGAGCAACTCACAAACATACAGCTACTGATGTTGCTTAGATGCTCGTGGAGAGATCACTGTTGACATGGTTATTGAAAAAGAGAAAGAGCTTTAGTCTGGAGAGCACCGGTTTAAACCTTAAGTGTTTTTGCTCTAATGGATAAGATATGTAAACATCAAAGAGCTGATGTATGTCCTACTATGAGGACAACCATTGTCATGCTAGTCCCCACTGGATTGCTTTGATGATAAAATGCTCGACTGGTTGTCAGTCCTTCTTTGAAGTCTATTTGAAATGTTTCAGAATGTGGTACCAGTCCCTGCATATACTCCTAGTTTCTTCATATTCAAAAACCTGCCACAAGAGAATTGTTAAAATCTACAGTAAATCTTCAAATCTACAAAAAAAAGCATGATTAAGAGTTAGTAATTTATGTGATCATGCTAATGGGACTTTAAAAGTCTACAACTACAACTAAGGAATCTCACGGCTGTAAGTCCATCTCCAGGGGCCTTGATGTTTCTTTTCGTGACAGATGTGATGCTATCAGTCAGTCTGGCCAACAACTGTGGAAGTGACTACAAGAGAAAACTTAAAGACTGCAGTGACGGATTCTTTCTGTAGAGAAGACACCTTGATCTATTGGCACACAGATTGGAATTGGCCTTCAGACACAAAGAAACAGGGATCCAAATCTTCACTGTAAGTTCCAAGGGCGACCCCACTTTTGACATAAAGACACTTACAACTTAATATGTCAAACTCTTTCTAGAAGAATATAATATATGAACAAATTAAACCATCTACGTGTTTACAAAAGGCAAAAGCGTATTCACAGAAGATATCTATGTTTCCTACGGACAAGCATGGAGATTGTTTGGTGGTGTTGTTGGGCTGCTTTGTTGCCTCTGGCACTGAGTGGTTCAACATTTGCACTGCATGATGAAATCAAAAGAATACGAACGCTGCTTTGGGGTCTAATGTTGAATCAAGTGACAGAATGCTTAGACGCAATGGAAATTAATTCATTAATTTTAAATAATTTATTTATTTAATAAAAAAAAACATAAGTGAAGAGATCTCAGAACAGTACTTGGATTGAAGTACCTATACATTTTGGATTTGTTCTCAAACAAAGAACCTGGAACATGTACAAAATTCTGAATATAAGAATTGGCTCCCTTTCAATTTTGAAAAATTAAGTATTTTTCCACCCTGAAAAGTCCTTCCACCTTATTGACATCCATCCAACCAGGTTCTCAAGTCAGCATTCAAACTTATTTTTACAAACTTTGTAAGAAAATATAACTTATGACTACACTCTAAAAAATGCTGGGTTGTTTCAACCCAACTTTGGGTCAAATATGGACTAACCCAACTTTTGGGTTAAAAATTGAATGTAAAAATTTAACCCAACAGTTGTGTTAGTCCATATTTGACCCAAAGTTGGGTTGAAACAACCCAGCATTTTTTAGAGTGTAGAAAAACATAAAATAAAATTGCAACTCTGCATCTTGTAACTTCAATTTAAATTCAACTGAAATCTAGGAACCAAACTGGAATTTAAAAGACATTCTCAAATACATTCTGAATGGTGCACAACCGTCGTGCAGAGGTGCAGCAAACTCATCCATGACTACAGACATTACTACAATAGTTTAAGTGCAGTTATTCTCATTAAAGGTCTTATTAAACAAGGCACCATATTCCTATAGGCAGACATGGATCAGCTGAGCACCATGTGATGTGAGCTTGATTGACATGGCCTGCTAAACTGACGTTATGCTTGATTTTTGGTTAGTATTACTGATTTAAAACCGCAGGCCTTTACAACTGTCAACAAGTTCAGCCTTTCGCTGATAGCGTTTCATGGCCAACCTGAAGCTATTTAAGCATGCAAACTGAAGGGACTGATTCTGAATGGACTGAGACAAGCTGCTGAGGGATTCGTCACATAAGCTGATCCTTAAAAACAAACAAAAAAAAAAACTGTCTGAGAGAATGTCGGCTCTGTAATTCTGTATGATATCTGTTCTGATGGATAATGCCTGTCTGAGGATTTAAGATTTTCAGATTACTGAAAGGCCAACTGATGGATAGATTTATAGCCCACTGGCATTTTTTTTTTCTCCAGTTTTCTGTATTTATTTATTTATCTCTCTGTCTATCTGATTAGATTTATACTGCCCCGTGTGAGTTTCAGAATAGTAGCTAAGCATAAACTGTCTTTCTGACATTAAAGTTCTCATTAAATTCCTGAAATTCCTATCCCTAGCAGAGTCCTGCCTGTGGGCCAGCAGCATTTAACCTCAAGTTCAGCAATGCAGGACAATTGTGAGAAGATGAACAACATGGCAGGAAATGAAAGGTGAACCCTCTGTTTTGACTCTCTTTCATCTATCTACCGGTTTCACAGCACTCAATTCAGCCCAGCGTGGATCCTTTCAAAATCATCTATGCATCTAAGTGAAGACAGAGACACAGATGCCTATGAATTGAAGGTGAAAGATTCTTTTAAAATCTTTCTTAACTGACTCGAGAGAGTGAGAGAAAGAGAGAAACCATGGCAGAAATGCAGAGGTGCAAGATTGACACCTTGTCTGAAACGTGAGGGTCTGTTAGGGTACAGAGAACGGGAACGGAGAGAGCTGTAGAGAGGTTCAGATTGAAGTGAACGGAGAGGAAGAACAATAATGCTGACAAAAGGAAGTCTGTTCAGTTAATCTGTATTCATGCCTTGACTTAGACACAGGCATTCATAGACGTTTTCATGTGCTCTATAGACTGTGTTATGATAGCCACATCACCTTTGACCTTCAGTTTGTTTACACCTACATTAGTGTCAGCTCATGTATTTCAAGCTTGAACTTGGATCACTTTACCTCCACCAAACATGCTCCAAGGACACAATATTTCAGTCAATATTTCATAATACATCTATCGTTGAGATGACCTCAACATTCGATCGAAGAATATCTACCCCATGATGGTTTGTAGCTGAAGTTGTAAAAAATAAAAATAAAAAACGTGTCAAACATATGAAAGGTTTGGAATGATTTAACTAACTATAAAATACAGATATTGTATGAAATATTCTCTTCACTGAATGGTGGTAACATGAGCTGTCATTTCAAATGATTGCTCATCAGGATCACTGGAAATCCTGAATGCTGAACAACATGCTGGAATGCTGAATAAGATTATCTACAATATTCAGTCAGTGTTGTTATCTACAAGCTACTTGCTGTTTCATGAGGACTCAAGATTAATGTGTTTTTTCTGCATGCACATTTTCTAAATTAATTTGGTTTTGCCAGTAAATCTGTAAAAAGAATAAACAAATAAAGAAATAAAAGTGTCAATTAGTTTTTGATTGTTTGTTCTTTTGTCCAGGGCTGTCGCAAGGGGGGTGCGAGGCCCTGTGCGAAGTTGACGTGCGAGTCCCTCTGCAATTTTGTGTGTGTGTGTGTGGGGGGGTTGCTATAGTAATGAACGCAAATTTAACACACATCTGATCGATTGTGATGCCGTGCAGCATTTAACCTCAAGTTCAGCAATGCAGGACAATTGTGAGAAGATGAACAACATGGCAGGAAATGAAAGGTGAACCCTCTGTTTTGACTCTCTTTCATCTATCTACCGGTTTCACAGCACTCAATTCAGCCCAGCGTGGATCCTTTCAAAATCATCTATGCATCTAAGTGAAGACAGAGACACAGATGCCTATGAATTGAAGGTGAAAGATTCTTTTAAAATCTTTCTTAACTGACTCGAGAGAGTGAGAGAAAGAGAGAAACCATGGCAGAAATGCAGAGGTGCAAGATTGACACCTTGTCTGAAACGTGAGGGTCTGTTAGGGTACAGAGAACGGGAACGGAGAGAGCTGTAGAGAGGTTCAGATTGAAGTGAACGGAGAGGAAGAACAATAATGCTGACAAAAGGAAGTCTGTTCAGTTAATCTGTATTCATGCCTTGACTTAGACACAGGCATTCATAGACGTTTTCATGTGCTCTATAGACTGTGTTATGATAGCCACATCACCTTTGACCTTCAGTTTGTTTACACCTACATTAGTGTCAGCTCATGTATTTCAAGCTTGAACTTGGATCACTTTACCTCCACCAAACATGCTCCAAGGACACAATATTTCAGTCAATATTTCATAATACATCTATCGTTGAGATGACCTCAACATTCGATCGAAGAATATCTACCCCATGATGGTTTGTAGCTGAAGTTGTAAAAAATAAAAATAAAAAACGTGTCAAACATATGAAAGGTTTGGAATGATTTAACTAACTATAAAATACAGATATTGTATGAAATATTCTCTTCACTGAATGGTGGTAACATGAGCTGTCATTTCAAATGATTGCTCATCAGGATCACTGGAAATCCTGAATGCTGAACAACATGCTGGAATGCTGAATAAGATTATCTACAATATTCAGTCAGTGTTGTTATCTACAAGCTACTTGCTGTTTCATGAGGACTCAAGATTAATGTGTTTTTTCTGCATGCACATTTTCTAAATTAATTTGGTTTTGCCAGTAAATCTGTAAAAAGAATAAACAAATAAAGAAATAAAAGTGTCAATTAGTTTTTGATTGTTTGTTCTTTTGTCCAGGGCTGTCGCAAGGGGGGTGCGAGGCCCTGTGCGAAGTTGACGTGCGAGTCCCTCTGCAATTTTGTGTGTGTGTGTGTGGGGGGGTTGCTATAGTAATGAACGCAAATTTAACACACATCTGATCGATTGTGATGCCGTGCTCACTGACATGCTTGCTCACGAATCACGGTCACGCACACGGTCATAGGAATTGTAAGATCTACTGCATAATAATAATAATAAAGCAATTAAATAAGTAAATAAGAATGCTAAAAATAAGTTCTAGGTTTGTAATTATGAAGTAGTAATCAATTTACACTATTTGAAAATAATATTTTATTTTTAAATGTGCACATTCACTCTTATTTGTATGTCTAATAGTCGAAAACGCAAACATCTCTTGTCATGTTCATTTATGATTTACTTGAATCATGATCGCATATTTTCAATTCAAAATGGCGAAATTTCATAAAAAGTTGAGTAGTTTGCATCACTACATAGTCTATTACTGTCGGTCACTGAACATTTCTATCGTAAAACAGTTTTCTAATACAGCACTATTTACATCTTTCCACGAACTCTCGTTGCGTTGTGACAGTGACAGTAAGACCCGCTTTCTTTGATTTGATTGGCCATCTCGATCATTTTGACATTGACGAGCACTGTTGGACCACTGAGGCAGACTTTTTGTCATCCTAACAAACAGCTTTACTCATTCTTATACACAGAGTCTTATACTGTCTATCAGCTATGACTATTTTAGTCTTTCAAAGGACAAAATGGGTGGGAAAACAGTAATAAAAATGAGACATAAACGATATAAAATGCAGGCCAGGAGCGAGGCCCTCTAGAGGCACAAGGCCCTGTGCGGTCACACACTTGGCACAGCCCTTGCAACGGTACTGCTTTTGTCCATTCGTCCATTCATTCAAATTCATATTTCACTCAGCCAGTAATGGTCATTTTTATCTCACTTTCTCAAAAAACGCATACTCTAATATGAAACATCAACAGATGGTCATCAGCAGACGTCTCTGCTTCCTGGTCCAGTAAGTGGACATGAGCATATGATCTGTGAGCAGCTGATTATAGCGTGATGGCTAAAGAATGTGTGAGGATAGGTGTTTTCATGTCTTATGTGTTTACAGCTGACAAAAACCTGTTCCTATGGGGTCTGGTCGTGATTTCGGACTCCACTGTTTGCATGGCAACAGAGGTCTACTTATTAACCATTGGAATAGAAAAGCATAGGTCTTGTATGTGTGGCCACTTGAAACCATAATTACCAGACTGGGTAGAGAAAGAGCAAGAGAGTGTATTTGACAAAGATCGAGGCTGCATATGAAATAACTCAATGTTTGGTTTAGGGCACTTTTATCTATTATAAAAGTTCACATTTATAGTGACCATTTTGATTTGCTCATGCTCACTATGGCTACTACAGTTATCCATAAATTGTAGCATTCATATATATAGAATTATGTAAATGATGTAATGTTCTATAGTGTTTATACATTTTTGTCAGTGTGACAACATATCTGAATACTGATGGTAGAGGGTGGCTAGATTCATTCAACTCAAAATATGATAACAATATATTAATATAACTAATATAAAATAATATATTAAATTAGACCAAAAATAGACTAAAAAAATAAAATGAAAATAAGTCTATAAAATATACAAAAAATGTTGTAATTAAAACTAATTAGCAACTAGCCCAAATGCTGCAGCTGAAACTTTGTTTTACCTCAACTAAAGTTGACTGTTACACTTTTTTTCCAACCATAAAGATCCAGAGTTTGCTCTCTGTTTGTCCAAAATCTAACAATGTTCCCGATTGCCCTTCTGACAATGGACCAACTTAGCAGTGAATTAGCAATCGCTAACGCAAGTGCTGTAATCAAGTACCTGACTTAAGCATTTCGGTTAATTAAACAGCACAGTACTGCTATTACATTAATCATAACATCTTATAAAAACTAATTTGCAAATCCAGTTACATGTCGTGTCCTATTAGAATTATAAACATTTCTGTGTGATGCCCACCTGTTAACGCTGATATGTCAGGAATGCTTGATGCGCCGCTTATTGTTTGGTTAATTACAAATACAATCACCCTTCAAGCCTGGCAAGGAGAGAGAGCACCAACACAAAGAGATTCCTCATTAGTCAAAAGCCTCCAGATTTCCCCTCAGTATGATCGCAGAGACGAGAGAAAGTACGTTTGAAGGTAATCAGCACTACTATGTTTGTCCTTTATTTCTCCATTTCTATTCATCAAGCACTGATCATTTAGCAATTTTCCTGCTTGGCAATAAACAAAAACAAAAAACAAACCTCAAACCACAAGAGGCCCCCCAACACAACGAAACACTGAAATTCAGTCAGTGGTGTACAGGAGTGCAACTCGCGCTTGTATTTGGTACTGAGTGTATACTTCTGCTCACGTCTGTCCCTTCTCAAGTAAAAAAGTAAAAAAAAAAAAAAAAAAAATTAAAATCTTTCAATTTTAAGAGAATGAGAGGAGCAGCAATGTTTTGAATCCGCACAGAAGAGATAGCTTTGACTGTCGATGACGACACGCAGACCCCATACTGTACACCACAACTCTGAGCATTCATTCCTGTTCTTTTTCTGACAGTGTCTGTCTTGTCTCCCTGTTCTCCTTGAGGTTAAGACCCCAGGATGTGTCTGCAAGAGGAGGAAAATGAGATAAAACAAGTGAACAATGCGGTTGCCATTTCTAAAAAGGAACTGAACAAGCCTCATGAGTCCTGGGCCTTTAAGACGTGTGCCAGGCAGCCATTGTTCTCCCACGTCCCACTACCAACTACAGTTGGTCGCCTGGGCGACACGGGTCCCCGCTCTTTGAAACCACGACCATGTGGCAGAAATTAAAATGGGTGCATTTAAAGATTCAAACTTAGCGTCAGACTGGGAGATGGAGAGTGAAAATGAGTGAGAGACACAGAGAGATATTGAATGAAAAAGAGTGAGATACTGCTATTGAAAAAGGACCAATGGTTACGCATGTATTCAGGAAGTGAACAAAACCCAATATTTTTTTTTTTAAACCAAATGTCTCACAGGTGTTGCAGTGTCCTTGCAACACCCACCACAGTGGTTGGCCTAGTCATTGTGTTGTAAATGACAAGGTGAGCGGTTTTTTTTCTTTAGAATTAGTTTAGTGAACTCTGAAAAACTCTGAATGACTATGTGAAGCCAAGAAAACAGAACATTATCACATGAATACATATATAAGGTAGTCAGTGTTGGAACTGTGTTTGGGATATTTTAGTTCAATATTACTCCATGTTCTTGGATTATCTGATGTTTACATAATTTTCAGGTAAATAAAATACATTGATAAAACAAAAGACCATAATACATTGTATTAGTCACAAGAATATTTCATCATCATCATCATCATCATAATTATAATTATTTGTATTATTATATAACATGATAGAACACAATGGAATAGAATAGTGAAGAGGTAAACATAATGTGAACATAGTAGGCAGGCATAACTTATAACTGGCATAATCAGCCAATCACAGTGATGTGGAGGCACTTTTGTGGTTACCGGTGTTTTTTGAGGGAGCAATGCCTCCTCTGCTTCCTTGGGGAAAACACACTCAAAAGTATTACAAAGTGACAACAATACTTAAAACTTGTTTTTGTCTCCTGTGGTGGGCTGCATGCTAGCAGTGCATTGCAGTGTTTTATTGTTAACTATGAATTAACTATTTTGTTCATTAAAAGTATAAGTATAAGTATAAAATAGAAATATTAGATGAAAATCATAAAGTTAAAAAAACTAACAAAAAATAAAAACAAAATAGCTAGAAACTGAAATATGTTAAGAAGTAGTAAAGTACTAAAATGACTAAAACTTAAAATTATTATTTTTTTTAATTAAAACAAACTGTAAAAATCCTATAATGTTATATAAATAATAATAAAATAATACTACATTCACGGACACAACAGTGGATTCACTAACAATATTAACTTCTCAAACAGCTAGATAAGCTACTGTCTCCCATTTAGAAAAAAATAGCTTAGCTAAGCGGAAAGCTATATATGGATAACGTTGCTACAAGCTACGTGGAACCATAAGTCTTCTACATTAAAGGTACTTAATTCTCAGAAATATGAAATCAGTTGTAAAAAAAAGAAAGAAAATAACCACAACAAAACTAGTAGCTAAATATGTATCTTCCATTGAAAATGATTCATTTATGCTATTTGATAACTCTATGAATGACAGCACTAATTATCACCACTTTACATATGCAGAAGATCCATTTTCACTATGTTCTCATTAAATCAACAGATATCGCTCCTGTGACTGGGGTGGTTCCCTTTCGGAAATGTATAGAGTGCGAAAACACTCTGAAAGGACAAGCTGGACTTTTGAAAGTCAACACCAACTTTGGAGTGGCCACAGGAGAGCACAGGAGAGCACAGGAGAGCATCCACTGAGATAATTCATTATCAAAAACCTGCAGAAAATAAAAACCAAGAGAGAGAAAAAGAAGAGAGATAGATAGAGAGAAAAATCTTGCAAACAGTCTAAAGTATATGTTCAGTTCATCCCGTTCTCAATGTTGAATTTTTACTGTCCACAAGCAGAGAAAATGTACAAAATAAGACCTTGACAAACTCAAAAGAATCAGTGGCTGGTCGGAAGAAACTGAGTGCTATGCAATTTAAACGTTAAATAATCTCTGACTGTGGATATCAATCAAAGTGCCAGATGGATTCTTAACACAATGATAAGAGGCCAAGATGAATGGCTGTAAAATTATGCCATTAACTCGGTTGCTGTTTTCATAATTTGTGTTTAAAGTTTGTGAACTGTGACAAAATAGCGTTTGATTACTTCGTTTGCATTCCTGACATTGTGACGACTGTGTCTTCTCTAAATGCAATTCCCACACCGGTGCTGTAAGTAAGAAAACTTCTACTTCTCTAAAGTTACACCAAAGATGCGACTTGTAATCATTGCAATACATGCAATATTTCAAGTATAGAAAGAGGGGATTCAAAGTCCACATGATGGCTCACACTTTTTTCCCCTCACTGTTGCCCTCCATTCTCAGTCTCTTTCCCTTGAAGCATCAAACGTCTCACTTCAAAGTGCCTCATTTGTGGTTGCCTCTTTCCCAGGTGCCAATCCCTACCCTTATATATCGGGTGCAATCGACTAACCCCCTCTCCATAAAATTTGATGCAACCAGGGGAGATGGGAGGGAGGTATTAGAATGGCCATATCACGGGGTGATGGGGTCTATTGATCTTTGAGCATAATTTTTTAGCACAGTGGGTTATTTGTGAGATATGCTTGAACAAAAAAATAGAAACATGTTTTTTAGTTGTACTCTTACTTCAGTGGCCATCAATTCCATTTTTATGCTTGAGATTCACCTATGAAAGAGATGTTCACTCATACGTATAATAATGGGAGAAATTGTAACTCAATATGGTGGCCGTATTCACATTTTTCAATTAAAGAGATAATTCACTGCATTCAATAAAAAAATTAATAAAACTTGGCTGTCTATGCAGTAGAAAGCCATTTTTTAATCAGTGCTACATGACTGGAGAAAACAGAGAAAAGGGCTGAGACATTAATTTATTGTTAAAACGATAGGAAAACATCAACACCCATAATGCAATGGTCTCGATTTGACTGTTAATCCATTCAACTGTCTTGAAAACGGTGTCATGCAAACACTCCTAAAGTTAGCATTCAGGTATTAGTACATAAATGGTACATATTAGTAACTCTGAAAGGGTACTGCCTCAGTGGCCTCCTTTGTACCTATTTTTCTGAGAGTGTGTCATTCTAAACCTGTATTCTCTTCATTCTATGGAACAAAATAATTTGAATGTTGGGTCCAAGCAAGATTGGAACCCATTGACAGGGTGAACAAATGAAGACAGAACTTTCCTTTCTGCATGAACGATCCCTTTAAGATGATTAGGAATGCTAATAGACAGCTTTCCCTGCATGTTATTCATTTGAAAGCAGTCTTTATTTGAAATTCAATTGTGATTCTTATTACATATACCTGTTGGTCACAGCAGTAACAAAAACTTTTGAACATATTGCAGTGTGACAATTTAATGGTGTAAAAAGCATTAAACAACGAATTGTATATATTATTTTGGTATATATCACACACACACACACCCAAACAAAAACACATCTGGTCACCTGAACCAATCCTCATTACCTGAAATGCAGCGCAGGTGTACATGTGTCATCCACTTGGCATGTCTGTGTGAACAAGATCCTTTAAGGTACTAAAAACACTGTCAGCATAAACCTCATACTGCTAACAAAGCCAGATGCTTGGCTCCGCTGACTTTAAGATAAAGCGCAGCTCATGTGGAATATGTGATGACAGGGCATGTATACAGTACACACACACACACACACACACACACACACATATATATATATATATATATATATATCCCATGCAGACATATCATGCAACATGATGGTATATACTCACAAATGTAGATATACATATCATAAAAAACTGTGGAACTCAATCTATCTACAAGCAAACCTGTGGACTGACAACATGAAATCATTAAAAGATACTAAACTTTACACGTACAAATGCAAGTACGTCTCAATCGCTTGGCCCTTGAACCTGCTGCCATGGGAATTTCTGTAGCCTGGCAGAGCAAACAGATACATACAGATGTACAAAGGGATGGAGGGGATTATTATATACAAGTAAGTCATCACCTTGGGCAGACGAGGGGGTTTTTCTGTAAGGGGTCTGTTTGATAATGGAGAAACCTGCAGATGAGATACAACAAGTGCAATTGTCTCTAATCCCATCCGTCAGACTTTGTGAGAGCATACAGCTCCACTGACACAAATCTGTACTTAGCTGAATCACAAAAGCTATGGATTTGCTTTCAACCCAAGTAAAGTGAGTTTAGCAGTATAATAAATGTCTACTATTTCCAGGAGAAGGGTGAAATCATAGTTCGGGTGAGTGTGAGTGTGCGTGTGCGTGCGTGCGTCCTAATGTGGGCAAAGCTCACACTCTCCGACCGGATAAACAGTCAGATAAAATTATTTTTTGTTTGCCTTTTTTTCAATATACTAATCTCTTAATCCACTGTTCTTCTAAACACAAAACCATGTTCTCCTGAAAGAGGGAGAGTAGAAAGATTGGGGAAAAGAAAGAGTGCAGCAGAGGATGAGCTTGTATAATGGCTAAAGTGGCAGGGGACATTATTATTAATTACAGACACAATCCGTCTTACACCACGTCTCTCATTCTTCTCACTGATGCTGTGCGCAGTCAGCCACAAAAAGAGGATGTAGCTTCTGGTAGAGAAAAAAAAAAAAACGAGGGAGTTCTGCATATTTACCAATTATATTTGTTAAAGCTTTATGACATTTTATTTGGTGTAATGTTTTCATTTCTCAAGGAGATGTGCGATAAACTGAGTTCAATCAAAAACCAATAGAGTGCAAACAGTCCTTTTCTAAGCTGATTAATGGTCAGCTTAAATGGAAATCTAGTTTACAAATTCTAAGTTTTATTTTATTTAAAAGCTGAAACGTGTAAATACTTCTGTTTATCCCAACTTAAGATCAAGAGACAACTATAAGTTAGCCGTCTCTAGGATGATTTCCCCAGAAAAGTGTGCATAAGTGTGTTTGGCCACTTTAATGTTCCAGGAGTAAAACAGATCTTCCTTGCCTTTATCGTGTATTTTTGCTGCTTTTTCAAATGCCTTGTATATATAGATTGCATTTTTTTTTAGTCTTGTTCTCGAACTTTTTAAATTTAAAATAAGACAATCCATCATAAAAAAAAAAGAATTATTAGGGGTTTAAAACTACGATAAAACATCTCGATATTTATCGTGTAAAAATTATTATTCACACTTTAGTATGGGGAACAATTCTCACTATTAACTAACTATTAACTACGAATTTTGCCTCAATAAACTCCTAATTTGCTGCTTATTAATAGTTAGTAAGGTAGTTGTTAGTAGCTAGTAAGTTTAGGTATAACTTAACTATAAGATGAAATATGGAATATGATGTGAAGAAAGTAGAAAAAATATATCTTGTGAACAGAATTTTTATGTGTCATTTCCAATCAATCTGTAATTTTGTCAATTTATGCAAAAATGTGAAAATATTTAATTGCGTGAATTTAGGATACTTAAAATGCAATATATGAAAAAAAAAAAAATGTTAATGTAATTTTCACCACCATCATTTCAATCACAGATTAATATTTGAAATGTGTTGAAGTTACTTAGTGTTGTGAATTTGTATTAATATCAGATATAAAAAAGAAAAAGAAAAAAAAGAAAAATGACATCTAACCAATAGAAGACAAGGGGAAGTGTTCGGGAAACTTATCTCTAATTCAACTATCAAACTGTTGACGTGTTTGCATCACCATTTTTACTTTTTAAACCTTTTCAGGTAACCAGTTTCCTTCAGGGAACTTAGTGTAAGAAATCCCGCTACATGGTTTATTCGTATGCATTTGATAAACAAAACCATGCTATTTCACAACCTGTCTTAGATTTTTAATCTTATTTTTCATCTCTTCGGGCTAGTGCAACACAAATACAACAGAAGGCGTCCCACAGAGACATAGCACAACTGAGGATTCAATACTCTGAGATTTCCTGCTTTGCCCTCTTAGCCTCTCCAGCAAATAAGAATTATATGGTCAACAATTCTTGCTGTCATGTGCCCTCTGGAGAGCTGGAAATCTCCACAATATGACATTGCATACATAGTTGCATCAACATCTATTCATATGTCATAGAAAGCGAGGAAATTAATTTTCATCATACATATGCCCAACTTCCAACCAGTTTCCCTATTACGATAAGCAATAAACAGCATTGCTGAGCTTCAGAGGACCCTTAAAGAAGGAATTGGGTCATAATAAAGAAGCAAAAAGGGATTTTTAGGTTTTGTGTGAAAATACAGCCCTGGTCCCAACCAATAAGAGACTTAATTATAGCAGGGAAGGGATGAGTTGTCCTAAGGGATGCTTTGCATGCTGGTCCCTCTTGACAAGTCACTGTGGTGTTTGAATATTAATGGAAATTATAGACGTAGAATGTGTTCAAGTGGAGAGCCAACAAATGCATACAAAAACAAGAGCTGGTAAATGGGTTTTGAGGGCCATTTAATATTTAATTGTGTGTGTGTGTGTGTGTGTGTGTGTGTGTGTGCTTGAAAATATGTGTGGGTGTGAGGTAGGGCTGTGTATCACCCGGCCCGGCCACCTCGGTCACTGTGCCCCCTCACCTCTGGTGCCGTCTCCGTAGTGGGCGCCCTGATTTTAGTCAGTGAGGCAAGGTACTGCCCTGGGAAGGTCTCCCAGGCTGTTAAATACACAGATTAAAAGCGAAATGTTTTCATTTCGGTTCGTTCTTAGAAAAAAAAAATAAATTTTTTCGTTCAGGTTATGCAGGGCGAAATAAGAATGGTGCTGCATTTAGAAAGAATTCGAAAAGAAAGAATGCAGCAGAGGATGAGCTTGTATATTGGCTAAAGTGGCAGGGGACATTATTATTAATTACAGACACAATCCGTCTTACACCCTGTCTCTCATTCTTCTCAATGATGCTGTGTGCAGTCAGCCACAAAAAGAGGACGTAGCTTCTGGTAGAGAAAAAAAGAGGGAGTTCTGCTATATTTACGCATTATATTTGTTAAAGCTTTATGACAGATAAACTGAGTTCAATCAAAAATCAACAGAGTGCAAACAGCTTCTACCCTCAGGCAGTCAAGCTGCTAAATAGGCAAGCTGCAGTCCTGTGTTGTCCTCTGCAGTAAACTGTTGGTGTGTTTGCATCACCATTTTTACGTTTTAAACCTTTTCAGGTAACTTCAGGGAACTTAAGAGGAAGAAATCCCTCTACATGGTTTATTCACGTGCATTTGATAAACAAAACCATGCTATTTCACAACCTGTCTTAGATTTTTAATCTTATTTTTCATCTCTTCGGGCTAGTGCAACACAAATACAACAGAAGGCGTCCCACAGAGACATAGCACAACTGAGGATTCAATACTCTGAGATTTCCTGCTTTGCCCTCTTAGCCTCTCCAGCAAATAAGAATTATATGGTCAACAATTCTTGCTGTCATGTGCCCTCTGGAGAGCTGGAAATCTCCACAATATGACATTGCATACATAGTTGCATCAACATCTATTCATATGTCATAGAAAGCGAGGAAATTAATTTTCATCATACATATGCCCAACTTCCAACCAGTTTCCCTATTACGATAAGCAATAAACAGCATTGCTGAGCTTCAGAGGACCCTTAAAGAAGGAATTGGGTCATAATAAAGAAGCAAAAAGGGATTTTTAGGTTTTGTGTGAAATGGTCCCAACGGTCCCAACCAATAAGAGACTTAATTATAGCAGGGAAGGGATGAGTTGTCCTAAGGGATGCTGGTCCCTCAGACTTAATTATAGCAGGGAAGGGATGAGTTGTCCTAAGGGATGCTTTGCATGCTGGTCCCTCTTGACAAGTCACTGTGGTGTTTGAATATTAATGGAAATTATAGACGTAGAATGTGTTCAAGTGGAGAGCCAACAAATGCATACAAAAACAAGAGCTGGTAAATGGGTTTTGAGGGCCATTTAATATTTAATTGTGTGTGTGTGTGTGTGTGTGTGTGTGTGTGTGCTATGTGTGATGTGTGGGTGTGAGGTAGGGCTGTGTATCACCCGGCCCGGCCACCTCGGTCACTGTGCCCTCTGGTGCCTGGTGCCGTCTCCGTAGTGGGCGCCCTGATTTTAGTCAGTGAGGCAAGGTACTGCCCTGGGAAGGTCTCCCAGGCTGTTAAATACACAGATTAAAAGCGAAATGTTTTCGTTTCGGTTCGTTCTTAGCAAAAAAAAAAATGTTTTTTTTTTCGTTCAGGTTATGCAGAGCGAAATAAGAACGGTGCTGCATTTAGAAATAATTCTTATTAACTTTGCTATTATTCTTGAATTTTCAAACTGGTAACACTTTGCACTTTCGAATTATGCCTTTACTGTATGACCAAAAATGACGGAGTAGTCTATTTTATGTTTCAGCTGTTTGATCGCGCCGGCGCCTCACAGCTCAGCCGTTCACCGTGCCGTTCGGCGTAAGACCCGGTCCACTGTGGCATATTTTTGCTTATTATGATATGTTTCCGTCGATACTGGAACGCGCGTGAACTACAAAGCCTATTTTACCTAATAAGGCTAATAGTTTAGCTTCAGCTACATCACGAATATGGACACATTTGGATTTGTGCCTGAGAGAAGTAAGCCCAACTTTAATTACGTTTCTTTATAAATTAATTTGTTTTGGCATGTTTATTGCTAAGCATATATTATTATATACTGCAATTATATTTATCCATTAGAATTATATATTTTTAAATTCTTAGTCTGTTCTGATATGGTTAAATTTAAAGGATTTGTTGTAAAGTGAGGGGAACTAAAATAGCCTATAGTGTTTATAATGTTGACATTACAACATTATTAGGCCTGCCGTTATTGTTTCTGAAAATGCAACTTATACGAGACGTATCTTTTTTTTATTTTCCTCAAAAAACAAACAAACAAAAAAATTTTTATTGTGTTTTTAAAAGCATGCAGCAAACGAAAATATGCGATTAATCTGTTAAAATTTGTTACTTTTTTAAATTCTTATTCTGTTCTGATACGGTTAAATTTAAAGGATTTGTTGTAAAGTGAGGGGAACTAAAATAGCCTATAGTGTTTATAATGTTGACATTACAACATTATTAGGCCTGCCGTTATTGTTTCTGAAAATGCAACTTATACGAGACGTATCTTTTTTTTATTTTCCTCAAAAAACAAACAAACAAAAAAATTTTTATTGTGTTTTTAAAAGCATGCAGCAAACGAAAATATGCGATGCGCAAGTGTGAAGCTCTGTTTTGCGGTTTACGTCTCTGTATATCAGGCAACCCAGTTGTGTTCCTCTGCGGCCAGATTATTAACAGATGCTCTATTCATTCTTTTTTAGAAACCTCGCACTTTTCTACTCAATTTTAAACGTTGTAAAATTAAGCGTGGTCCACTGCTGCACACGTGCCACAATATCGATACAGGGCCAGCTGTATTGAAACTCGTGTCGTCAAATCTCTGTGACGATACATCGTCGTATCGATATTTTGAACACAGCACTAGTGTGAGGCAGACATTACATTTTTCCCATTGTTTGGCACCAGAGATCTATATGTGTGAACATGGCTGGAGTATGTTCACAGATTTTTAAGAGGAAGTCTGGGATAGGAAGAGATGCCATATACAATCATAATTGCTGCCTTCTGGTCTTGGGGGAGTGTATTCAATCGTGTTGTGAAAAACTCAGGGCCACTCCAGTCTCCAGGCATGGGTCCGGTGGGACGTAATTAGCTGCAGTGGCAGGAGATGTTGAGGGGAAGACTGATAGAAAGAGAGAGAGAAATGGTTAGATATGTGGTTGTCAGATATCAAGCATCCTGCAACGGTGAGCTATGACACAGACGCTGTGGGTGTAGGTTTAGCTGCTGTCACCAGAACAACAACACACTATCTTATTAACACGTCACACACCTCCTCTCCGTCACCACGCTATCCTGTCAGACTGACACTCACACCTCTGCCTTGAGGCCCCCTTCGGTCTCTCTCCATCGAACTCAAATCCATGTGCCTCAATTCTACAATGCTGTTTATTTTACCACCTGAGTCTCCTTTCCCCCCTTTCCACCAGTTCTACCTTGTTTATCGGTGTATTTACCTTCTTTATTTTCTACCTTAAATTAACAGTTCACACAAAATTTACAATTTATTAATTGTTTAGTCAAAGTCATGAGTTATTTATTTATAGTGTCCATGCTGGTCTTTTCCATACAATGAGAGTGAATGGTGACTATGAAGCAAGAGTTTCAGTAAATAATGTTTCTTTCTAATGCAAATCTTTTGTGTGGCTTCAGAAGACTTGGAACATAATATACGAGTTGTATGGACAATTTTTATGATGTCCTTTGGAGCACATTTTAATTACTTTTAACACTATTAGTATCCATTCCCTTTGTATGGAAATAGGCAGCTTGGACTCTCTGCTAAATGTATGCTTTTGTGTTCCACAGAAGAAAGATATTCATACAGGTTTGGAACAACATGAGGTTGAATAAATGATGACAGGATTTTTTTTCTAAGTATACTTAAACCTCCTCATTCTCCTTTGTTTAATATTTCCTTTGTTCCTTACGTGTTTTTGTTGCATTTTATTCACATCCCCTTGTTTTTTCTCTTCTCTCTGCAGTATGAAGTCTGGGCACAGAGCTGAGGACAAGTGCAGACCGCTCACTGCTGACGTATGCCTTAATGTTTGTGTGCACACCTGCTCATGTTCAGCATGTTGGCAATCACCAGAGCAACAGCGCAAGAACACAGCACAAAAATTCAGGCCAGAGTCTGTGACAGTCTGCTGGGCTGCTGTAAGTGTTGATCTTTTGCCCTCGGCTCATAGTTTTATGTGTGTGGAATCAATGATTTAGTGTTTGGCAGCAAGAAACAGTGGCAGAGAAAAGTAGCACATACACTACTGTTTAAAAATGTATAAAAAAAAAAAAAAAATAATAATAATTAAATTAATTAATTAATGTGACAGTAAGGACATTTATAATTTATATTCTAAATAAATGCTGTTCTTACTATTTATTGAATTCTGAAAAAAGTATCACAGTTTCCACAAAAAAAAATAAAAATAAATAAGCAGTTTTCAACATTGATAATAATAATAAATATTTCCTGAGCACCAAATCAGCATTGCAGAATAATTTCTGAAGGATCATGTGACACTGAAGACTGGAGTAATGACTGCTGAAAATTCAGCTTTGCCATCACATGAATAAACTACACTTGACAATGTATTCAAATACAGAAAACTGTTATATTGTATAATGTAGAATGAGTGAAGAGCCATTTATAGGGGATGTGTTCTTGTGTTGAAAGACAGATGGATGCTGGGATAGGCTTCAGCCCTCCTACCATCCTACAGATGATAAGTGGTTTGGAGAAATTAATGCATGGATGGATGTTATTAATTTTTATACATTTTAAAATATAATTAATTCCTGTCAACTGAATTTTCAGCAGCCATTACTCCAGTCTTAAGTGTCACATGATCATTCAGAAATCATTCTAATATGCTGATTTGGTGCTCAAGAAACATTTCTTATTATTATAAATGATGAAAACACAGTTTTTGTTGCTTAATATTTTCATGTAAACTGTGATACATATTTTTTTGTCCCCCAGAATTATTTTATGAATAGATAGGGATAACACACATATACAAAGTGCATGTTAAAATGTTCTGTTTCTAGTATATGTGGTTTCACACTACTTTCTAGGTACATGTAAAATGTAACTTTTCCCTCTATACTGTATGTGTTTTTCATATCACAAATAATTGTTCCATGCTAACAGGCTCAGCATTTCTAACCTGACACTGTTTCCCCCTCTCTCTCCATCCATCCCTCTCTCTCTCACCTCCAGTTCACAAACACTCCCTCTTTTTCTCACACTTTCTCTCTCTCTTTTAGTGTTAAAGCCTGGCATTTGGCACCTTATTTATTTAAATTATTTTGATTTCCTCCACATGCCTAGCATGTGTAGTACTGGGATGGCTGATAGCTGACACTCATTTGTCAGGCTCGCTGTGCTACCTGCCAATAACAAAAGAATACTGAAAGTTTGGCACCAGGCTATTAGAAGCCAGTCTTGGCTCTAACAAGCAAGCATTAACAAGACCGAAGTTGTTGCCTGTCTTTCTCTGTCTCTCTCTCACTTTCTCCCTCTCTTGTTCCAGGGAGAAATAATAAGACGCTTGAGCAAAGAGAGCTTGGGGGTAAAAAAGGAACCACATTGTGTCGTTATAACTTTGCGGCCCAGCACGGAGGCTGCTTGACATATGATTCCCTGATCTGGGATCTGCGGCGCAACGATTGCAGCCCCTTAAATGGCACCGCGGGGGCCCCCGGGTAGAGACGTGGCCCTCAGACCTGTGACACATGCTGTCCATGCCAGCAGCCTCATATGACCTAAGCATAACATGATTGTTAGTCATTATGTAACCCTATTTATTACAACTCCCTGTATGGTCTGTTCTACACACACACACACCCACAAGACTGTCTAGAATGGGCACTCAAAGCCGTTATATTGGTCCAGTGGTGCTGAGCTATTTAAACAATACCTTGACATGCCTGCAGACCTTACTGACATCATTACGGAGTAATGAGTATGTTTCTCCCGCTTGGTTAGAGCAGCTTGATTTCAGCAAAATGGAATTATGTCAGAACAATCCGTAATGTACGCACTTGCACAGTGGAAGACCATGCTTATAGCGCCACATTAAATGCCAAAACTATGATGAAAACAACAAACAGTGTGTGCATGCAGACAACAATAAAGCTAAGTGACAAGAGCGCTTGTACTCTACACGCTCAGACTGCAACCTCTGAAGGCATTTCAGGTTACAACAGGGAGAAAGTGTAAGTAGAATGACAAACAAATATAGTGAATAAATTATGTACTGATATATCTGAAAGACCACAAAAATATGTTATTTATTCCTGTGATGGCAAAGCTGAATTTTCAGCAGTCATTACTCCAGTCTTCAGTGTCACATTATCCTTCAGAAATGATCATAATACGGTGATTTGTTGCTTAAGAAACATTTCTTATTATTATCAAGGTTAAAATAGTTTTGTACTTTTTTTTCCAGGATTCTTTGACTAATAGAAAGTTAAAAAGAACTGCTGAAATAGAAGGCTTCTGTAACATTCTAAATGTCTTTACTGTCACTTTTGAACGGTAGTGTATAATGTGCCTAACAATGGCCTTTAGCTGTTCACTGTAAACCACAGTGTATATAATTAAAATAAATAATTGAAATAAATTACTAAATGAAGTACAACCACATTTTGTCTTCACCTTTTTTGAAATATCACCATGTGATGAAAAAAAAAATATATGGAAACACTCCTGAGTAAAAAATTAAAAAGTTAAATGTGAGAAAATGTAAAATAAGAAATAAAGTCAAAATTGTGAAACAAAGTAGCAATTAAGTCATCATGTTCTACCAGGAACATAAATATAAGTGTATCAAATGTTGTACCTAGTCGCAAAACTGGCCTCTTTCTCCTGACTTTTCAAGTCCATATAGTGCTATTATAACACCCAATAACTCCAACAACATGGTTGCCCTTTTGCTGACTTTCCAACTTGCTTACTAGCTGCCAATAGAATGTGCTGGTCCAAGCCTCTCTGGATGCGGAAATTTAGATGAAAGATGACTAATCTGACCATATTTCTTTGTATGATTGCTCAAAGGATCCAAGGTTTTGTGCTCTTTACACCAGGCTGTACATCTTTATGTGTTCCCCTTGGATACAAGCTGTTTTCGAATGGCAGCCCTGCCATATGTACCAGCTTTGAGAACGTGACAACATACAGTTTTTGTTAAGACTGATTCACAATTCTGCTGTGAGGCTGTACTTTTGTAGCATTTAGCAACTAGGGTGTGAAGTATCTGTCGACCTTGTGGCTACGTTTAATTTATGTTGATGCAGTTAAAAAAAAAATCCTGCTTCATATAATGTTTTCATTTTGTTCACAAAAAAATTTTATTTACATTAACAAAAATAAAAACTGTGAGACAAAGTGTAAAATAAAGTAGTAAGAAATAGTATCATTCAGACAAGGATGCATTAAATGACCAAAAAGAACAGAAAAGACATGTATAATTTTACAAAAGAAGAATTTTACAAAACAGCATAGCTTTTTAACATTTGCTAATAATAAGAAGAAATGTTTCCTGAGCAGCAAATCAGTATATTAGAATGATTTCTGAAGAATCATGTGTCACTGAAGACTGAAGTAATGCAAACAAATCAGCTTTGCCACTGCAGAAATAAATTACATTTTAAAATATATTAGAATTAAAAGCAGTTAGGCTATTTTGAATTGTAATTATATTTCACAATATTACTGTTTTACTGTAAATGCAGCCTCGGTGAGTGTAAGAGTTATCTTTCAAAAACATTTAAAAATCATACCCAACTTTTGAATGGTAGAGTGACATTATGAGAGTTACAATTATTATTATTTTTTATTCTATTAAATAAAAATAAAGGGAAAAAAAAACTTTTATACTGCAAAGAAATTGCATAAAGTTATGTCGCATGACATGACACAAAAAGTATATTTTTATGACAAAACGTAATTTTTAAGACTTGAAATAATTAGATATTTTAAAATGATAATTAACCAGTATCAAATTTGACACATCAGCAATAAAAGAGTAAGTCATTTCTAAATGTAACAGATGGCGTCTAATCCAGATTCAGAAATGGTGCTGGACTTCCTCCAGCAGGATTGCTTTACTCTGCTCTGCTTGGCCATGCTGTACACGAGTGCATTTACCAAGAAAACTCCAGGAGAGTGGACAGCACTCATTAATTACTGCTGAATGCCAGAGGGATTAAAAAAGCAAAGTGGTGGTGATGGCATGATTGGATGCAGCGTTTACACACCTGCAGTGATCAGTAATCACTTTACTCTCCTTTTTTTGCTCTTATTTTCCCTCTCTTCCCCACATTGCATGGCATGAAAAGATGTTTGATCCAGCAAAAACGTCAAGTCAGTTGAAACAGAATAACAAGTTGTTTCCTTTGGGCATGGAAGCAAAAAGGAGGTTGTTTTCCTTTTTCTCTTTCCCTCCATCAGCATATTTTAAAGGCATAAAGACAAGAGAGATAGAAAGAGGGATAAATTGGGGGTTTTGTGAAATGAAACAATGCAGACTCAAGCAGGTCTCTGTTGACCAAATGGTGCCAGATTTAAGGAGAAGGGATAAGACTGCTCTCTTGGTAAGGCTAAACTAGACATTGACCTGCTTTCAGACTTCCTGCTTTCGCACTCTTCTAATTGGATGTTCAGCAGAATACATCCTACATCCTTAATATGTTTTTTTTTGTTGCTAAACAAAGCTTCAGCCACTACCTTTCATGCATGCAAATGTATCCATAACATGCATTGTTCAAATTCAACATACAGGGTTGTGGGGGAAGAGAATCAAACAAATCTGACTTTCAGAATTAGCTAGTAGTTAAAAAGATAAGTTGGGTTTAAAAGTTAACCCTGATCTCAAAATGTGATAATTTTCATACATTTATCTGGTACAAATTAGGTCATTTTGAAATCTACAACTTAAACGGTGTAATTTAATGCCAATAGAAAACTTAAATCTTGAATTTAAATAACACAAAACAAACCCGATTTGTTTTAAGTATTTTAACGGGGGGAAAAAAAAAGTGAAAAAAATGTGAAACATTTAATTTTAAAACTACAAAAAAAGGGTTAACAACTCTAAATATTGAGCATTAGAAATAGAACAACTTGTTAGTCACTTTCACAACTGTGTCAAATGTCATCTTATATACTGTTCAATTTTGCCAAACATTGTATTTCCAGTATTAGTATATTAGTGTTACAACTGTGCCGTTCTGCCTGTACATGTACACAAATGAAACACAGACATTTTGCCAGTCTCCGCGTCCCCTGAAGGGCAATATTCTTCACACTGAGCATCTAATGGCCTCTTGTCTCATCCAAAGAGGCAAGCAGTCCAGCACAGGTTTTTTCACTCATCTGTTTATCTCAGTCAACCGCAGCCAAAACGCATCCTTTCCACTAGTGGTGTGCAGAGAAGCCATTATTTGTATCAGTATCTGTAACTGTTAAGGCTGGTTCATGCTGACCCAACAAACAGCAAAAACCACCAACTTCCAGTGGTTCTTGTTTTGTTTTTTTTGTAGTATTGTCACTTTGTTAACCGTTGGTGATTGTTGTTGCAGTGTAAACTTGACAGTTCTGTTGTCCAACATTATAAACACAACAGACAACTTTTTGTCAGTGTGAATCAGATTTTAGTCTGACTTAATAACATTCATATGCATATTTAGATATAACTAAAATTGGTTGTGGCTAAAATGGGAAACTGTAAAACATATACATCCTATATGCTGCTTTTAGCAAAAATAAATACAGAAAAAGCCAGTCAAACTACTTTCCACTGCCATTAAGATGCAAACAAACACACATGCAGGGTAATGGCTATATTTATATTCATCTCTAACATATGCAAGATCTTACTTCAGTTCAGCATTGGACACTTGAAGATCTTGTCAGGCAATAAAAACAGCATCTTAAATCTCTCTGCATATCCAAATAATTTATGTCTAAGTCTCTCAGATGATTATTTATTAATTAACTAAATGAATTGTGAACAGATGGGGAGATTGTTTGCATACTGAATGTATAGTATCTATTTCACAGAACAAACATGAGAGATCTTGTAATATTAAAAGGACAACCTTTTTTTGTGAGAGTCACGAAATTGAAGTAGCGACAGATGTTTTTGTCTGTTTTGTGATGTACATACATGTAACATATTATTAAAAAAAGACAAAAATGTAGGGTGGGGACTTGGTTCTATCGATCAGTACTTGATCTGATGCAAGCGTACAGTCGTTTGTAAGAAAGGGATTTAAGTGGAAAAGTCCAGCATACACTGGACGATTGAGTCATGACATTTTGCTTAAAAATTAAGGTAAAAAAAATTGGATAAATCATTCACAATATCAATAATATGCATTTGGATAATAGATAGGTTTAATTTTCTTTTTTTTTTTTTAAATAAAAAGATGATAACATTTTGTTATACGATTTGTCAGCTACAAAATTGCGGCTTATATTCATAAAAAAAAAAAAGAAAAAGGAAAAAAAAAATAATTAATTGGTTTGGGATTCATATATATTTGGGAAATTCTTGTGGACTTTTATCTGTGAATGAAAACAATGCATGTGTGATTTTAATCTGAAAGCACAGCTTCGTGTATCCCTTGATCGGCTGCTTATGATTCATTGCATGAGTGAAGCATACTGGGAAGGGTGTCTCTTCAGGATTGATCCACCTCCAGTGGCGACAGGCCGCTTGATTGATTTATCATCCAGAGCTCCTCCACTGCTTAGCTTTTAATGAGACAGTAATAGCCCCCGGACAACTCAGAGACAAATGCGTGCCAAACCCAGGCTGACCACGTGTGTATGTGCATGAGTGCGTGTGTGCAGAATATGTAACCATGAGTACAATCAATTCCACATAAACTGACCAGAGGCAGACAGGGAAACGAAAATGAAAGATTGGAGAGCCAGTAAGTCAAGAGGAAAAGTGTATATAGCCTATAACAAAGATACTGGGATGAGAAATGAGACAACACAGAGAAAAAAAAAATCAACAACAGCAACATGCCTAAAGACAGAGATTTCCAGAGCACTAAAACGGCATCAGTAAAAGAGATAATACCAAAAACGGACAGCAGAGGAGAAAATATGGTGAGTGAATGAGAGATATAGAGAGAGGGGAGCATAAAGGGAGAGACCTAAAGTAGCAGGAGAAACAAGAGACGGCTGATTGCCAGTGCTCTGTCAGTCTGGGTGCTAATTAAAGGCCCTCTCTCTCAGTGCACTCTGCAGTCAGCCGCCAATTTCCAGAAACATTAGCTGGCATGGCCACTGGCATCCCCTTGCCCCTGCCTTCATTGCCTGTCATTTCGTGACGAAAGAGCACTGACATCGCCAAGCCAACCTGTGATTTGAACAGGAGATAATGGAACAAAGAGAGCATCTATTTCACACATGCATATTGCTCGTGCAAAGGTGCCATCACAGGACTTCACATACACAGAGCAGTGGCATTTTCTCTGAGGAGGCAGTGAAAAATCGCTCTGATGTCAATGAGACATCATTGTCATCAATGAATAATGTATAAAGTTTTCTTAAGTCAAACTACCCAACAGTGACAACATTGGATAATCTTTCACAGGGGAGGAAGCGTCTTTTCTGTCCACTTTACTTTTGAAATTAAATACATATGAAATACATGTAATCTCTGACGAACGCTGTAGTTACTGTTCAACATTTTAATTGCAGTTAAAAGGTGATGGCAAAGAAGTTCCCCAGATAGATTGTTCTTATGTTTAAGGTCACACGCTGCACTGACCCGCACAAAGCTGAGGCTCATCTACAGTCACAAGAGAGACACCCAGAAAGTCCCCAAACAGCTGATAATTTGGACAAAGAGTTAGCATAAGGGACACTGTTGGAAAATCCATCTTAAACTGGTAGCTGGCTTCTAGCTGATCGAGCTGGTCCAAACTGGTCATTAGCTGATGCAAGCTGGGCATTAGTTAGCTGTCCAGCTACCATGTTCCAAAAACAGCTTGACCATCTTAACCTGGTAGGACCAGCTTCTAGCTGATTTGTGGCTGGTTCAAGATGGTCTGCTCACTTGTTAATAGCAAAATCAGGCCAGTTAATCAGACCAGCTAGGAACCATCTACCAAGTTTCAAAACACAGCTACATGCTTAACATAGATTTTCAAGCAGGGCAGAAAGATCAAGAAGCAAAAGAGAAGCCTTAATGAATGCTGCACTACTTAAAAAAAGACTATGAACAAGCACATGAAGAGATCCTTAGGAAAAATCTTACACAAGCTGCATCAAAATGATAATTAAATCTCAAGACCACAGCTGTGTGCGCACATATGTTTCTATCTATGTCTGTGCTCACGGTTCGTATGTGCTGATGTTGCCTTGACACACAAAATCATCTTCCCACACACTGTTCATGAGGGTCACACGGCTCCTTCCTGGGTCACTATGTTGAACCCACGCTAAACATCCTGTTAGCATCCTGATAGTGCTTTATTAGCACTCTACAAGCAAACCCTTCTGGCCATCTAACCCATAATGCTACCGATGGGACCAGCAGTCTCAGACTAATGTGGGTATCTCCATGCTTATCAGCTCAGTAACATATACCAAGTTTGGAGCTCTGAATAAGTCAATGAATAAGTCCTGAGTAAGTCCTGAATTTGAATGCAGGGGTTAAGGTTGGGGTTGCTGATGTAATACTCTTGGGCAGCACAGGAAGCTGAGCGTAGGTGGGATGTAGGTGTGTGCTGTAGTTTTATCTCTCCAGGTAGGAGCTACGTATGACAGAGAGTAGGAAAGAGAGCGAGAGGGTAAGAGAGAACAGGAATAGTCTTTTTTACATGCACCTTCCCTCTTATGCTTTCTCTTGGGGAAACTTGTCTCTCAGATGTTGAAATCATTAGCATAAACATTACAAAGTATACGAAAGCACAACACATGCTCGCAAATGCCTTATCCTGCAAATCCTGTACTCGAGAGACGTGCAGCGTGAATACGTCTCATAAAACTCTGCCAAGGTTACGTGCAGCTTTGCTTTATAAATCTAATTTTAATGTGTGGTTTCCCACAAAAGGCCAGGTACATGACTCACTTGCAACACCCACAAGAAAACACAATATTTCGGTAAAAGAATCCAAGTGCAAACTAAGCACAAGCAGCAATTACAGAGCAGTAAAGAGAGCAGTACTGTGGCCAAAAAGAGAAAAAAACTGCTTCTGCAGTGTCTTTTACGGTTCATTTTATTAATTGAGGTTCACTGAACAAATGCATATCGACACCTGATTAATCTCTAATGTGTTTTTTAACTGTAACAGTAACCATCCTGCAATGTTCCTTGATCAAATAAACGTAAATCAAACTGAGCAAACTGGTTTCCTAACGGTCACTCCGAATTGCTACTAAAGTGATTGGGAGTACACTTTTCTTCAGTTTTTGGAGGGAAGTTGTGAGCTTTCTGTGCAACTGTCAGCATTGCCCTGGGCAGTCACATGGATGAGCTGGATGGAATAATCAATGACACCTGTCAGCAATGAAAGCTCATCATGGAAGAGGACAAAAAGCTTTCCCAGTCAGGTGAACAGTGGCTCTCACAACACAAGTATAATGCTGGTGGAGTAGATAAAGTCAGCGAAACACTCACATTTGTTCTGTACTTCATGCATTGCCACTGCTCACTCCCTGACAGCTGTGCTTCATGGGACTATTTTTTTTTTCAGATGGGCTGGTCAACTTGCTGTCGAAACCAAATTAGCACACAATGTAAACATAAAGCAATTTAAGAGAAACATTTCTGCCATCGTCAGCCCAGCCATTAGAAGGCAGATCCTGGCGCACATGTAGGCCCCCGCAGGGCTCTTCACTTAACTACCACACAGTTCTGCACATTCACGCTCCTCTCGTTGAAAAATATTTGCACCTTAGCAAGTAACTTTGTGTAAGCATCTCTCCTTACTGTATACCTACCGTCCGCTGGCCACTTCTCTTGCTATCTGTCAGCGCAAGAATCTCTCACCTTCCAAAACACTGACTGGAACCAAAAAAATGTATCAAGTTAATCAAGTGAGAAACAGCATAAAACAAATGCAATCATATGTGTGAAAATCCCTGTAAAATAGAAAATAAAGTCTAATCTGGGATTTGATCTATGTGATTTTCATTATGAGATGCTTGTTTTTGATTTATAAAAATATCAAAAGCATAGATAAAAAAAATAAAAAAAAACAATAGCATAAGACGTTTCAAGGTGCTGTTGATTGTGCTTGGCCGGGATAGTACCAGACTGTTTTCTTGTACAGCATTTGCGTATGACTGTTGCATTTCCCCCCCAGTTGCAGCTGCACAGAACTTTCCAATTGGTTGTCAAACAGCTGCTACATGTTAATTCACTGTGGTAAAATTAATGAATAATGAGTATACAAATATATCTACACAAAACAAATGACTGCCAATCCATTTGGAAAACAATGCAAATACATTTGGAAAAAAAAAACATTCACTGTGTTAAAATTAATGAATAATACGTATACAAATATATCAAATATACTACACAAAATAAATGACTGCCAATACATTTGAAAATAATAATAATAATATTAATATTTTAAATATTGTTTTATTAGTATACATCACATTTGGTCTGGCAGTTGTATACAGTCTAGCAGAAAAGTTCAAATATTTCAACACACCCAAAGCTCAAAATTCCATGTATATGAATATGGTTAAAATTCCATTCAGCTCCCGTGTTACTATACTCTGAAAATTAATGATATGTTGTTTGTCAGAGATAATCCTGACATGTACTTAAAAGTTTAATAGCATTCTTTTGAAATTTTCATCTAAAAAAATTAATAAATTAATACAAAATAATAAATAAATAGAAATGCTCCCAAATAGAGAATGATCTATTCTCTGTTTAATATATAGAAGGTTACTTTGGAATATTGGTTGCAGTGATGGACAAAGATTTTAAAATTAACATTAAAATCTTTGAATACTTACAAAGTTATTAAGGCAAAAGGCAGTTGGAACAGACAACATGTGGTGATTTTTCTCACACAAAATTAATGGCAGTTTTACAGAATTGCTTCAGCTGAAACTGAAAGCCATTTTTTAGAGCAGCTTACCTTAGACTGCACTTGCCTCTGCACCACTGGCCATCCCTACTTCTGCTGCTGTCTATCTTTACAAGTCTCCTCACCTGCTAGAAAGTAAACATGGTTGAGGATAGATGTTCAGTACAGTCCTGAACAGATCAGATTAAAGTAATTACAAAAATAAATCACCACATTTGACTTAAATATAGATTCATTTTTTATTAATAGAAGTGTGCTGTCTTCGCTATGTGAAAATGACTGTTTAATACATATTAGTGAACATTTAAATATACAAACTAGACAATACAGCAGGAAAAAAAATCATTCTTGTCTACTGTAAATGGCAGCTTAGGCTGGTTTTAAGTCCCAGTTCTATACCGTCTGCAGCTACAGCTTTCAAATCTGCAAAAAAAAAAAAAAAAAGAGAGCCTGCAATGAATCTCTGTGATACTAACCAAAGTGGCTCTCTCTCCATCTCTCTTATCACACACTCAAACACAAAGACACACTGCCAAGTACACACATTTTGCTGAAACCTAATAATCCTTGCATGCATATTGTGATGGGAACGGCAGACAAGGCGTTAATTGGCTCCCCACTCGAGTGACAGATACAGTAGAAATTTAAATTCTGCGACAGGAAAGAGGGTGATATTAAGCAGTGCATTAAATTATAAACCTCCCATCAGTCACACCCATACCCAGACACACACACACACACACTCACACACACACACACTCTTTCACACCTATGAAATGTCTGCTGTCAATTCTTCTTTCTTAAATGCATGCAGGGCTGGAATCATTAGCCGTTCCTGGCCCTGGAGCGAGAGAAGCTGACAGAGAGATCTTTAACTATAATAGATGTCAGACTTAGCGAGACTCTCTTCATAAGTGCCAATCTGCAGCTGCGCAGGTAGCAGTTGGGGAGGAGAGCCAAGGAAGAATAATGATGAAGAGAAAACGACGGGAAAGGGATGCTGAGAGAGAGAGAGAGACAGAGAAAGGGAGATTTTTAAAGTCTCTTTAATTGCCAAATGTTAAAACATTGTCCAAAAAAAAAAAAAAAAAGCAAATGAATGACGATGACAAAATAATTCCAAATGAAAATTCCAAAAGTTTGGGGTCAGTAAGATTCATATTATTTTTTATTTTGAAAGAAATTAGTATTTTTTTATTCAGCAAGGATGCATTAAATTGATCAAAAATGACACGAAAGACATTAATAATATAACAAATTATTTCTTTTTTTAATTTTTTTCTCAAATAAATGCTGTTATTTCTATTCATCAAAAAAGCCAGAAAAGAAAGTACCACTGCTGCAAATTCACCTTTACCATCACAAGGAAAAATTACATTTTAAAATATAAAAAATTATATTAAACTGAAATGATATTCACAATCAGGGGCAGACTTACCCATTAGGCAAAGGTAGGCGACCGCCTTGGGCCCCCAAAAGCCAAGGGCCCCCTAAAATGCTTTTCATATAGGATATGCGCATTAAGCGCTGACACGTGAACGGTTGTTGTTTACGGTGTTTATTACCACGACAACCGTCCAAGTCAGTGGCGCCTGCAAGTGTACGGCACTGTGAGTACCATGAGCGCTCAGACTGACCTCAGATTTGCCCCGCAAACATTGCAGCAGTTGTCATAGGCCTGTGTGTCCCATATTTCTGTCGACTGAACCAGCCATGCCATTAATTATGAATTTATAAGTCTTTTGCATGACAAAGTCAATTTCTGCATAGAAATATTATGTCAAATAGAAGCAGAAAATTGTGCTATACACACTTTCATGAGATCGGGTTAGCCTACAACAATTAATTTGTTGGCTATTTTACAAATGGGAATAAAACGAATTTATGACAATGTTTACATTCACGCTACCCGTAAAATTGAGCAAAAATGACTGCGTATTAAGTTGTTTCCACTGTTAGAAAAAATGCAAGTGATCGCGCTGGCGCCTCCATGTGCTGCCGAGTGCGCTTTAGCTTCCACTCTCCACACAAACGATTGGATATGCGTCTAACAGCACAGCGCACATTTACCTAGGTTAAACACTTAAACTAACATTGTGATATGCTTGAACTGTTTTATATATATAGATTTTATTTTAGGCAAGTCGTGATGATTTGAGAAGGCTAAATTGATCAAACATATAGGCTATTATCAATTCACTGTGTGCCGCTGGCCGTTACTTAAAAAAAAAAAACTTACATATTAAAGAACAAAAAATGCTCCAAACGTTTTTCTAAATTTACTTTATAAAAAAAACTAAACTAAATATAATCACTTTTCCATTACATACAAAACTGAACTATTCTAATAGCTGAAACAGTAGTATAAGCTTTTTTTGGGAAAGGGGGAAAAAGACGGGCTAGGGCCTATTTGAGACCCGTGCAGGGCTCTAATCCACTTCATCCAACGCTATTTTGTTCTCACCTGTGAGCATGCTCTTGATATATGTATTTTACCATTTTGTTGAGTTTAAAACGTGTGACACATTCGTTCTGCTCTCACTGATCATTTGCCCCCACAACATGAAATAAATCCATTATAACATGTACATGAAAATGTAGAAACATTGGACACAACTATGGGGCACCATTGTGCAGCAGCAAGCATCACAACAAAAAAGGAACCTCAAGGTTGATCTAGGAAAATGTGTTAAAATGTATATGGCCCCATTCGTATATTTTGCCTGGGGCCCCCAATTCACTAAATCTGCCCCTGTTCACAATATTACTGTTTTTACTTGATCAAACAAATGCAGCCTTGTACACTTAGCATTCAGTAAACACAAACCTTGCATCTAACAACCCCCTCCCACTATTTAAAGTGGAGGCCATAATATGAAACAAATAACACACATTCAATAAATCCTCCAGCTAGTATATTTAAAGTTCTGCATGTCCTCAACTAGTTAATAATAACAATAATAATAATTAATATGCCGAACTAGTTTAACATGTTCCTCCTTAAACTCCATTTAGAGTTCTTGCATCTCTCAAGAGAATGGAGGTATACATCTTTACACACATCACATCGATGACTATCTGAGGGCATTTTTAACTAAGGTGTTTTAAGGAAAGCAGACCTCCCTCTAGATGAAATTCTTTGCTCAGGAAAAACAAAGATGTTTTCATCCTCATCGTGTGTCTCTAATGAGTCTATAGTCCTGTAGAACCAACTCTGTGCCAAATAACCTGACCTGATGCCAAGCCTGGAAGCCAAATTATCTGCAGATATCCATCCATCCATCCATGTTCACTAATGTCCAACTTTGGTTATACCTGCAGTCCTCAGAGTCTTCTTGCATAAAAGCGGTTAATCCTTCAACCACAGACCCATGAGCACCATTTATTTCAAAATTGCCCATGCTTTCAATATCAACCTATAGAAATACATCAGGGCTAAATTTCCATAAGACAAGATCCCATTCTGTCCGCTCTCCTCAACGGGAAGCAGGCCACCTTAGACAAGCCATTTAAAACCAGTTTTTCCCCACTACTAGTACTTCATATTTTGTTGTCCAGCAAATGAATGTGCTCTTTATCAGTTGTGCCACTGTACATTTCTTTTGCAAGAGCAGAAAGAAAGCTTCTTTCATCTGTATTTCACTCAAAGATCAAATCAAATGATTGATTAAAGCTTCTGTTTTCAAAAAAATATGACTGCTTTGTACATACTGATGCCTACCTCCTCTCACACAGAGAACAGGTCAGTCACACTGGGCTTCGGTATTATATTACACTGACTAACGAGGGGAAAAATACTTTCATTAAATACATCTCACAAAACAGACAAAGCCCTCACATGTCACTGCACTCCCAACGTGCACCAGAAAGACTACCTAATTAAGAACAAAATTGCACACTAATACACCAATAGCTTTCACATTCAAAACATGACTAGAAAAAAAACAACTTTACAAATTATTTTTTAAAATGAATGTTCTTTTCCCCCCAATGCACATCAATTTAAAAACAAGCTGGTCCTCATCAGTATAACATAATACCACCCCAAAACACCAATTTTCACTAAAGGATCCAAATCTTCCACCAATCCATAATGAACAAATTCAATTTGCAATCCCATCTCAAATAAACGCTTAAACATTCTCTCAGGATCCACTCCACCCACCCCAATCTCTTATTCTTCCTAGTCTTTCAAATCACCTATTTTGCAGTGCAAGATGTAATTGAACAAATACTGTTGTCTGTGGAAGCCCTTGCACATTTATATATAGATTTTATTTTAGGCAAGTCGTGATGATTTGAGAAGGCTAAATTGATCAAACATATAGGCTATTATCAATTCACTGTGTGCCGCTGGCCGTTACTTAAAAAAAAAAAACTTACATATTAAAGAACAAAAAATGCTCCAAACGTTTTTCTAAATTTACTTTATAAAAAAAACTAAACTAAATATAATCACTTTTCCATTACATACAAAACTGAACTATTCTAATAGCTGAAACAGTAGTATAAGCTTTTTTTGGGAAAGGGGGAAAAAGACGGGCTAGGGCCTATTTGAGACCCGTGCAGGGCTCTAATCCACTTCATCCAACGCTATTTTGTTCTCACCTGTGAGCATGCTCTTGATATATGTATTTTACCATTTTGTTGAGTTTAAAACGTGTGACACATTCGTTCTGCTCTCACTGATCATTTGCCCCCACAACATGAAATAAATCCATTATAACATGTACATGAAAATGTAGAAACATTGGACACAACTATGGGGCACCATTGTGCAGCAGCAAGCATCACAACAAAAAAGGAACCTCAAGGTTGATCTAGGAAAATGTGTTAAAATGTATATGGCCCCATTCGTATATTTTGCCTGGGGCCCCCAATTCACTAAATCTGCCCCTGTTCACAATATTACTGTTTTTACTTGATCAAACAAATGCAGCCTTGTACACTTAGCATTCAGTAAACACAAACCTTGCATCTAACAACCCCCTCCCACTATTTAAAGTGGAGGCCATAATATGAAACAAATAACACACATTCAATAAATCCTCCAGCTAGTATATTTAAAGTTCTGCATGTCCTCAACTAGTTAATAATAACAATAATAATAATTAATATGCCGAACTAGTTTAACATGTTCCTCCTTAAACTCCATTTAGAGTTCTTGCATCTCTCAAGAGAATGGAGGTATACATCTTTACACACATCACATCGATGACTATCTGAGGGCATTTTTAACTAAGGTGTTTTAAGGAAAGCAGACCTCCCTCTAGATGAAATTCTTTGCTCAGGAAAAACAAAGATGTTTTCATCCTCATCGTGTGTCTCTAATGAGTCTATAGTCCTGTAGAACCAACTCTGTGCCAAATAACCTGACCTGATGCCAAGCCTGGAAGCCAAATTATCTGCAGATATCCATCCATCCATCCATGTTCACTAATGTCCAACTTTGGTTATACCTGCAGTCCTCAGAGTCTTCTTGCATAAAAGCGGTTAATCCTTCAACCACAGACCCATGAGCACCATTTATTTCAAAATTGCCCATGCTTTCAATATCAACCTATAGAAATACATCAGGGCTAAATTTCCATAAGACAAGATCCCATTCTGTCCGCTCTCCTCAACGGGAAGCAGGCCACCTTAGACAAGCCATTTAAAACCAGTTTTTCCCCACTACTAGTACTTCATATTTTGTTGTCCAGCAAATGAATGTGCTCTTTATCAGTTGTGCCACTGTACATTTCTTTTGCAAGAGCAGAAAGAAAGCTTCTTTCATCTGTATTTCACTCAAAGATCAAATCAAATGATTGATTAAAGCTTCTGTTTTCAAAAAAATATGACTGCTTTGTACATACTGATGCCTACCTCCTCTCACACAGAGAACAGGTCAGTCACACTGGGCTTCGGTATTATATTACACTGACTAACGAGGGGAAAAATACTTTCATTAAATACATCTCACAAAACAGACAAAGCCCTCACATGTCACTGCACTCCCAACGTGCACCAGAAAGACTACCTAATTAAGAACAAAATTGCACACTAATACACCAATAGCTTTCACATTCAAAACATGACTAGAAAAAAAACAACTTTACAAATTATTTTTTAAAATGAATGTTCTTTTCCCCCCAATGCACATCAATTTAAAAACAAGCTGGTCCTCATCAGTATAACATAATACCACCCCAAAACACCAATTTTCACTAAAGGATCCAAATCTTCCACCAATCCATAATGAACAAATTCAATTTGCAATCCCATCTCAAATAAACGCTTAAACATTCTCTCAGGATCCACTCCACCCACCCCAATCTCTTATTCTTCCTAGTCTTTCAAATCACCTATTTTGCAGTGCAAGATGTAATTGAACAAATACTGTTGTCTGTGGAAGCCCTTGCACATTGCCCTACAACATACCTACACGTTTGGCCTAATTTAATTTGGCTGAGGATGTTGTTTCATATAACTCTAGGATATTTACAATATTGTTTACATATTTGTTAATTTAGAACTACTGCCATGTCATATGCACAAGAGGTCAGAATAATCTACTGTTTAGTATTACGATACACATCCCACAAGATGTCCTCTCAGTTTACATACAAGTGGCTCAGTGGCAATAATATAACTACTCAGATAGCAAACATTGACATCCTTGAGTAAAAAACAACAACAACAACAAAAAGAGATTTTAAAGACAGATTTAAAGACCTGGTCTGTTCTCTGTGAATAATTGTAGAGTTATAAAATAGATTATAACTAAATTAAATTATAACCTGCAGGTTATAAAATAGACGTGAAACAGACATGTTTAAGCCAATCCTTGGCGTGTTTGACACACGTGCTTCGCAACCGGTCGAACAAAGAATGTTCTCATTAGCGTTTGATATGCAGCATCTCGTTCCCGCTTTTTCAGGGAACAGGGTTACAGTCAAGTAACCCAAGACGTTTCTTCTATTGCACATAAAATATATTTTGAAGAATATTTCATAGTATGGACAAAAAATACATTCTTCAAAATATTTTCTTGTATTCTAAACAGAAGAAAGAAATTCATACAGATTTGGAACAACATGAGGGTGAGCAAATAATGACAAAATTTATTAATAATTTTTTTTTTTTTTTTTTTTTTGTGAACTATCCCTTTAAGTTCCTATAACTCCATTTTGTTGGTTGAACATAATTTCATTAGAAATGGTCATACCTCAAAAGGATTGATGCAAACTGTTGCCTTATATTATTTATTTATTTGTTTATTTATTTTTGTCTACTACCTTAAAGGGCTCATATGATGCGATTTCAATTGTTCCTTTCTCTTTGGAGTGTTACAAGCTCTTGGTGCATAAAGAAGATCTGTAAAGTTGCAAAGACTAAAGTCTCAAATCCAAAGAGATATTCTTTATAAAAGTTAAGAGTCAGCCACGCCTACCTAAAATGGCTCATTCTAACACGCCCCCACATATCTACATCACTATGTGGGAAGATTTGCATAACGCCGCCCAAATGTTCACACAACGAAAGAAGGCATAACTTTTATTCTCGCTGTAGTATTGTTGTTGCCGCCGCCATGTCGTGAAGGCGCTGTGTGCTTCGTTGTGAAAGCGAAACTACTTTGTTTGGCCTTCCAAAAATGGACACGACTAGAAATCAGTGAGTATGGTGAGTGGCGTAACATTTCCGTCACACGCATGAGGTATTCGGCCAATCACAACGCCCTGGATAACTGGCCAATCACAGCACACCTCGCTTTTTTAGAACGATGAGCTTTGTAAAAATCGACGCGTTTCAGAAAGGCGGGGCATAGAGGAGAAACAATAATGTACAGTATGTGGAAAATAATGTGTTTTTTGAACCGTAAACCGCATAAACACATTTCATTACACCAAATACACAAAATAATGTTCTTTTTAGCAGCATCATATGACCCCTTTTAAGGTGCCGTCACATTAAGCAAAATTGTGAATGGCTAATGTGACGAATCACAAAAAAGATCCAATGACCATTATAATTCCAGATTGCACAGATTTCTACTGAAATAACATAAATGTGATGCATCCATATTCATCCTCAATGCTTCCCATGGCATTGCCAGACCTTATTTAGGGGGACTTCTGTGAATCGTTCACACTCTCTGCACATTTACTAACAACAGCAACTGCAGTATGTATGCAGTTATACTGCAGGTATTTCAGTCTGAAACAGATGTCATAAACATGTGCTCCTTTTCTTTATCCAAACAGTTTCCATCCCTGCAAAACTACTAAATAACATGCAATTTGTTGTTGATATACTTACTTTTTAATGAATAAAAAAGGCATTTCAAATTAAAAAGTGTCAGTTTAGCAAGAACTTCTGACCTCCTCATGACAGCTTTGTCTCACTACTTATGTTCACACAGTATTTTCAGTCATTTTGTTTCCCATTGGCCAACAACACATTTTCCATGGTAACACCCTGCTCCAGCTCACCTGGGAGTGACAGCTTTCGCACACATGTCAGTGAGTAGACACTAACTAAATTATTACTCTTCTAAAAGCAATATTCCAGAATTTGAGGAGTCAGGGAAAATATGAAATGAATTAATAGAAGCAAACATTAGAAACAAACTTTTCTACCCCCAACTACTCCAGAGCGAGATATAGACAAAGCACCATGCTTATCACCACCAACAGCCTCTCTCAGTATATGCAATGCCATTAAACTGTGTTTGCTGTAGCGATTTGCTGAAAGCCTCTGTGTATGCATGCATACATACAGTACCTTGCAATGAATTCCTGCTCTTACTAGTTTTTTCTGAGTCTGCGGTAGTGAAAAAGAGAAAGAGAGTGAGCGTGTGACCTTGCATACCAATCAAAGCTGTTTGAATTCATACATTACATACTTTTTCAAATTGCACTTGTATTGGATATGTCTAGATTTGTCTGTCTGGGAGCATTACAGTCCATTCAATGCAACCTGCAGTTTGAAAACAACTGGGTAACAGAGCATCTATGATTTCAAAGTGTTCAAATCACATTGCTCTTGTCCTTCTGGCCTGTGGGAGTTTGTTTTAGGTTTAAAATGGATAATTTGAACCTGTAACAACTTCTCCACCAGTCTCTTCACTTTAATTTGGCATTTCAGACAGATTTGTGGCTGATTACGCAGCAAAATGAAAGAACATCAGGTGAAAATTTGATGGGGAAAGACATAATAAAACTATGTTGTTGGCACCCTTTATGGGTTTCTGTATGTTCAGATGAGCCGATCAAAATAAATGACAATTTTAGCGACATTATGTGTTGTGCTTTTACCACAAAGTTCCTGTGTTTCTGGATCTACATGTACACTGTCAGTTTCAAAACAGTGCTTTTTATGGTAACCTATTTCCATTTCAGAGGAAAAGAGAGAGCCGAAATAAAATATAAAATAAAAAAATAGATATTTTTTTAAATATATGAATATTAAATCTACATTTTAAGTCAGTAAGATTGTTTTAAAATAATAATTTTATTTAGCTAGTACACATTAAATTGATTAAAAGTGACTGTAAAGATGTTTGCATTGTTACAAAAGATTTATATTTCAAAATAAATGCTGTTCTTTTGAACTTTCTGTTCATTAAAGAAACCTGAAAAATGTTTTGCGGTTTATATATATATATATATCTATATATATA
>NW_015542393.1:716070-736180 GCF_001515605.1 Sinocyclocheilus anshuiensis | reverse complement strand
CATAAACTTTAAATAGTCATAGTACTAGGGATGTGCGAGAATAGCCAACTAGTCGACTAAACTGAACTGCTGCTGCTAGTCGACATTGGAAATACTAGCTGACTAGTTGTAAATTTAGTCATTTTAATGTTACTTTTTAAAAAATAATACATTATTTAAAAAAAAGTGGATATCTGGAGCTGATAACAAATTAATCTAATTTCACCTCAGACCTTGTGTGCATGCTTGGAAGATGAGCATGTGTAGGAGCATAGGCCTATTTACCGGTTTAAAGGGGGAAACATTATGAATAGGGTGACCATACGGGCCATTTTTACGGGGCGCGTCCTTGCCAGTATTTCTGTATTGCTCCTTACTTTCGAATCGCTCTCACGGTACTTTGGTGTCATTCAATGATCGGTGCGCAGCGACAAGTTGAACGAACGAACAAACACGTGCACGTATTTGCATCGCTTTGATCGTTCTCTGTTGATCTCACCTTTTCACGTGCCACGATTGGTCAATTATATACTATACCTGCATGTTATTGGTCAAACTACTTTGGATGTTTTAGGCAATATAAAAATCCTGGCCAGGACGTGTCACGTATGAAGTTCTGCTTGTCCAAAGCACCACCTAATGTCAGAGAGTGAATTTGCATTTTCATTCAGCATGTCTGCTGCTTTTGTTGCCGTCAGTGTTGTAAATTTTAATGGTTTGATGGAAAATAATAATGTATCTAGAATTATTTGACTGTCTGATTCATAGATTGAGTATTCCAAATGGATTGCATATACACACAAAGTTTTTCACTGTCTTCTGGGGGTTTCTTACTTTCAGACTAGTCGGTTACTAGGGCTGGGTTTTGACACAAATTTCACAATTCGTTTCGATTCTCATTCACAAGCTTGCGATTCGAGTCAATTACCAATTTGATTCGATTCAATATCGATTATTTTGGATATATCAGGTATAGTACATGCCAAATTTTCTTAAAGAAACATAATCTCACAACTAATGCTGTAAAATATACATGAGAGTCAGTCGGTACTACATTATAATATTGAAGGTTAAAATTGACTGATTTGTGCTGTACAACTGCTTAAATTGCACTTAAGGTTTTATAATAATTAAGTTGCAATTACTTCAGTTAGTTTTTTTTTTTTATATACACATTTAAATAGTGGCTGTCATAAAAACTTGGACAGATTTATTCAAACATAAATAAAACATCAAAGAACAGTAAAAAATTATAATGAATATTATATGGTGCATATATTTAGCAAAATGCCCCTCTCTACAGCTTATTTTTCTAACTTAGCTGACTAACGAGTTTATGGTCACCGAATATGCTTTCTGAGGTAAATGTGATGTTACATGAATTGTTTACAAGCTGTTATATTGACGTATTTGTGTGGCTGAAACACTAATTGAGCGATTACATGAGACAGGATATGAATTGTAAAGTTGTACTCTTTCTTTTAACTTACCTTTGGATGTTTAGTCATGTTTATTTTGTGTTGAAACGGGTATTAATGTGTAGGAGATGGTCAGTTCACGTGCGCCTCACGCTGCTGCGTCTGTTGAACTGAGGCACTACAGCGATCTGTCACTCCACATTAAACAGCGTCAAAACGGCATTTATTGTTTGAATACTGCAATACAATGGGCATAAATTGAAATCTGATACTTTGTTTCAAGTATCAAGGCACAATGCTTATTGCAATTTATTGGATGGGAGGTGTGATTCAATGTTCCATCCATTAACTGAAAACAGGCTAGACTAATCGATTCTTGAGATTTAAGAATCAATATTGTTTCGTAAAAATGAGAATCGATTAAAATCGAGATATCGATATTTTTTTACGCAGCCCTATCGGTTACCGATTTTCTGTTCAAGCAATTTTGAAATTAGTCGTAGCGCACATCTCTAATAAGTACAATAAGTTTGTGTAATTGTTCATTCAGGTTATGTACAGATCATAAGTCCTAAGGATGACCTTGTTTAAAAGTTTCCAATCCAGAGTTTGTGAGATGTTACAACTTTGAAGAGCTTTACCACAGATCAAGGCAGTTGATTGCAGTGGGGAGCTGAAGGCACTGATTGCAGAATGAGAAGAGGAGAGAGGGCTTTTAATTTGGACCCTAACCGGCCCTCCATCTTTCCACCACACATGGAGTTAATCAGCACTTAAGCAACGAATCTGGTGACAAGGGTGGAGAGGACAAAAAGAGAAGGGAACAGAAGAGGAAGCAAAAAACAGGAAGGGATGGATTAGAAGGATGGAAGGAGAGAAAGAGATGAATAGCTAAATATAACAGTAGACAAGCTGACGGACACATAGATTAGCTTTCAAATTATAGCAGTCACAAGGGGGTCTTCCACTGCACTATTACTCTGTTTTGTTCAAGCTTTTTTTTTTTTTTCAAAACCTCATGGACTCCTGCAAGCTGCCTTTCCTCCCTCTCCAATCTTCCTCCTCCTTCTCTGCTCACTTCCCCTCCACTGGTCCTTCATTCCACTCTTTTCTCCACTGGGCATAGTGCGAGCTGTGTGGGGTACTCAGAGTCCCAGCATGTGTCTGGAGATTAGGAGATGAATGGAGCTGGTGGGTTTGGTTTAATGGTTGGTTTGAGCTAACAGACTGCAGGAGAGCTGCTCTCACTTCTGGGGAGGGAATGTTTGTAAAACCTTTAAAATTATCTGTAGTCCTGAACAAAAAATGTAAGTTCCCTTTTGTTGAAGTGCTGAATTTTTTGAATGTTAAACCATCTTAATATGCAAAGTGAACTATGAGAAAACCCTTAAAAAATGATTCTAAATATAAACTCACCTTTTTATTAAAAGTCCCTTCCATTACATCAAAGTCACGCTAAAAATGAAGGTCTTATTAAACACATGCAACAAAATACTTATATCTTTCTTAGTAATGTCAGTAAGGATTAGTATCTAAACAGGCCTACGGCTTTAAGTAGTTTTTAAAGTGTAACGAAGTAAAAGTACAGTTTTTTAATGTACTCGACTTAAAGTAAAAGTACCCTGCCAAATTTCCCAAAAGTTCACTCAAGTAAATGTAATGGAGTAAATGTACTTCATTACTACCCACCATTGTTAGAAAGATTTAGAAAATTTTTAAAGAAGACTGGAGTAATGACTGATGAAAATTCAGCTTTGCCATCACAGGAATAAACATTTCCCGACACGACACAACAAATCCCCGACAGTAAGCTGCTGCCGCGTTCTATTTATGACGTATTGACACAAATTTCAAATGATTTTCAACAGTCACTTTGTCGCGTCCGGTGTAGACAGACTTTAGCTGTTGCGGTGCGGTGCGACACAACAACTGTCGCGTCCGGTGTAGACACAGTGTTATGATAAAAGGACTTATGAGCAAATATCATTCCACTGCATAACTCCATATCATGTATGTGACCAACACATTTGACTATCATGTTCTAATCATTCATTGTGTATGTCCTTTTGGATAACTATTGAATAGTTTATAGGTTTATATTTGAGTTTGTATGCATGTGTGTGAAAAGTCCAACTTGAAACATTTCTATCAATCAATTAACTGTATCAGTAAACTGTATCAGATTCTCTTCAAGAGTGGGAAAATTCGGACTAATAAGATAACATGTTGATTTATGTATTGGGAGGAGAAATGTAGTCACACCCCAAGGTAAGACAATGTCTAATTGGGCAAGACAGCATTGTGGATGTGTCCAACAGCTGAGTTTAAAAACTCAGGACACAAACAAATTTAGCTTTTTGCCTTTTTGCCTTCAAGTTCTTTGAGTGCTTTTTCAGTGTGCTCTGGCTTGCATGCCAGCTGCTCCTCTGCCGTCATGAGGAGATAAGCCATCTAGTCTCGTCACACTCTTCTCTTTTTCGTTGAGAGATTTGTGTTCTGAGTTAAGTTTTGCTGCAAAGCTGAGTCTCTGAGTTAACTCTGCACCATTCTTCAGCCAATGCCTAATGACTGGCTCCCCAAGACTTCACTCTTAAGGGCTACTAGACCTCTAGCGAATCAACAACCTTGGGAAACCCCTTTTCTGCAACAAAAAGGAATCCTTTGTAAGGGAAACAGGTCAATTTAGCTCGAAGGGAATCATTTAAGATTTTAAGGAAAGGCAGTTTCTGTGCCATTCTGTGAATGTATGAAGATCTAAGATTAAGAGGTCTGTAAGGAATCTCTGAAAGTCTGTTCTTTGTTAGAGTTGGGGTAAGTCAATCTACAGGGCTCGTGATTGTGTTTACTATCACGTGAGGGTCATGCTGTCATCTCTTTAACCATTTAATCTTGATTACTTGCCCTAAAATTGACAATCTCCTTCCTGAGTTGTTATGATCAGTGTGTTCCTTTTGTGTTAATGTTGAAAGCTGTTCTGTGAAAGAGTTGGTTAGGCTTGCTTCAGACTGGCTAGTGCTAGGGTCTGATTTATGAACATCCTGTTGTCTTGGGCCTCTGTGGAATTCGGCTCCTCATGTTTCAACCATGTTTTGACCAAATCTTAGATTGTCTGATTCGGTCTGATATCCTACACCTTAATACAGGCAGCACAAGTAAACCTCCAGATTCTGAGCTGGTGCATTTAATATAAAGTTTTATAGCTTCATTGAGAAACTCAATGTGAGGGTTAATTAAATGATTGATGGTTGTTCAGGTCTAAGAAATTGCGTATATTGCTATAAACTTGGGATTTCACATTTCACTCTCTTAAAACTCATTCTTTACAAATTTTCTGTGAATTTGTGAGTGTGGTTATGTGTTAGATTAGTTTATGTCTTAGATTTGTTCAATAAAGTCTTATTTATATTGAAAAGAGAAGTATCTTGTGTTTTGTGCTTACAAGTTAATGTCTTATATCGCCAAACTTGTGACTGTGCTAATAGTGTTTCTCACTATACTTTGATATTAATATCAGTTGCAGAACTAATAGTTATGGCTGTTAAATTAATCGCTGGCCAATTCACTGATCAGCCGTAAAACAATGATTCGGTCAATATTCCCTAAAAAAAAGCTAAATTTACTCGTTTCCCTTACAGCGTGTTCGAAGAGACAAAGAGATGCCTGGAGATACTGTGGTTATTTAGAACCTAGATGGATAAACAGCTTTTAGAAGGTCAATAATGGTTAACAGCTACAATAACAACGGTTTGAATTACATTAATTTGTACACTAACTGCAACCACATGCAAAAAGTATTCAGTAATTTTTGTTTTCACCCTTTTAGATCCAGGCTGATTATTATTACTATAACTCTATTTACAAGCAAATGTCCCATGTATTTTTAAATGAAAACATTTAATTTTACCAACAAAGACGGTTAATGTCTTTCATGTTTCCTTGATTTGTGCAATCAAAAGAGTATTTTCTATTACAACTAAATATTAAAGCTAAATTAGTACATTCTAAAATCTACTTTTTAACTTTTTAAAAGGTTAACAACGGCTTTCTCTTTTTTCACACATCATAAAAACACAGTCTGCTTTAGATTGTGCTGCCGCTTTAGCTTTTCATCTAAAAATCAGGCAGTGTTTGAGGGATTGAGGTAAACGTATTGCAAAAAGCTCTGGAAAACATTTTATTCCAATATGGTGGACAGAGATGAGGGTAATACTGTCAAAAAATAGTTATAATTCATTAAAGATGTATTAAGCAATAGTTCACCTAAGAATCCTGTGTACTTTGTTGCAGGGCCATAACCGCCTTAGAAATAGATAATCAGAAATGGCCAATGTTCAAGACATGGTTGCAGCCTTGCTTTGTTGTAGGTAAGCCTACAAGTTAACGATAATAAGCATGTTAATACCAGAATCATATGTGCTTGAGCGAAAACAGCAATAGACAAGGTTTTTGACACAGAAACAACCTTGCTCCCTTCACTAACACATAAGCTGCAGGATGATCAGCATTGCACTGGGAGTACAGAAGAGCATTGTACATTTGGCATTTTTTTCATGCAAAGTTCCCTCTGAGCGACTGGAAAGTGTTTTTATGTGTGGACTAATGAGCCCATGCTGGCATCGGACTTGATTAAGTACCAGCTCCAGTACATTAAGAGCATTACTGTAGGTTTGTTTTACTTTTTACATTTTGTTTTATTCGCAATTATGTTAAAAATTATAATTATGTATCAAAATAATCTGACATCACTGCACAGGGCACATATTAAACCACATTGTTTTATTAGTGCATCAATTGTGACAAATAAATTAAGGCATCATTTGGCACTTGGCACCAAATAAATGCACTTTACATAATTTTGAGGCTGTTCTTTGGATCTTTGGTTTAGTAAATTACCACGCTTTAAATTTTCATGCAAAAACCTATTAAATGTCCCAACTCCAGCCAATACTCTCAGGGACTGTGGCCTCCTGTTATCAACCTTCCAGTTGTAAGGCAGAGAGGAATATCAATTATGCCTGCTGTTCAGTCTTGGAAACTAGAGGTGGCATCCTACATCTGATAACACAGCCTTACAACAAGCCTTCATGGCACATGGTGACCTGCTGAACCATGTTGCAGAATCGTATCTGTGCGTCTGACCGAGCCCCTCAGGCACTCATCCAGACACCTGAGTGCAGCAATCGGATGGACCTCTCAGCTTGTGACAAATTGCAAGAGGAAGAGAAACTTACAGGCCCCATTGAACTTTAGTATAGCTTTTATTCCTCTGTCATGTTCCTGCAGAGATGAAATGGGATAATTTTTTCTCTTTCTGGTTCTCTTTTTTCATTCTCAAAGCCGTCCGCTCTGCACTGACTGGTGGATAAACGGCCTTGGTTTCGCTCTCTTTCTAACTTTGCATCAAAGGGAAAGTGATACAATGTGATTTAGTTTTCCAAGGTCACTGCACAGTGCACAATTTGTATTTAACTTATTTTTAACATACTGTAAGCACAAACACAGCCATTTTAAATATGAATGTGCAAGGCTTCCAATTTCAGCCGCTTACAGTTATTTTAGCTGTGCTAAAAGAGTTAATTATGTTGCAAACTGGTTATTTATGCTATTATTTTAATTCATTATCATAATCTTAAACACTAGTTTGTAGCAGACATATTTTTATTGTTTACTGCACCTTGTTATGCTTAATTATTTATGTATATGTATTTACCTATGTATACCTGCCTAATGAAACTAAACTTTCACACATTGACAGGAAATAGCATACTTATCCATGTTGAAAAATGTTTTTTTTTGGTGTTCCTCACAATATTGTGCTATTGGTGAGACACAGTAACTGGGCCTGAAATGTTGTTTGTAATACTTTTATAAGAACAGCCATTTGCAATAAATAAATAAATACACTTTTTTAACTTGACTTGAATAACTTGATTGCTTGACTAAGATTAACTTGAGAATAGCAATTTTATATTTAAACAAAAACACCACCACCAACAACAACAATAATAACAATTATTATTGTTATTGTTGTTGTTGTTGTTGTTACAGAATTTATAAAAACCAAAACACCAAAATTATTTATTTGTAATTATGATATATTATTTACATTATATGTTGATACAAGCCTTAGCTAATTACAACCTCAATTTTATAGTTAAATCAGTGGCATTCGAAAAAGAAAACATTAATGTGAATTATGACTTTACTTCTGAATGTAAACGCATGTAGACTATTGAAGATCTCAGAATAGTGAATAATGTAGGTTACAGAGTATGCTGGTCAGCTAATGAAGTCATGGCTCAGGGCGAGTATACACATTAGCAAACAATTTTAGGTAGCTTTCTTTTAGTGAGCAAAAACTAAATGTTCCTGGAAATCTACTGGAAATAAATGGATTTAATAACACACTGTTTAATGAGAGGAACGGCACTAAAGGAACCGTGGAAGCTGGCAATAAAGTACAGCTCTGACTCCATAAAAACAGGCCAAGCAATGAATATGAAATTAGTCCCTAATCAATATAACTAATGAGATGTCAACATAAACAAACAAATCGGTAAAAGCTGCTACGAAATAAAAGGCTGCACTTTCAACACTTACTCTGCTAGGCTTCAATTAACACTGACTTTTGGCTTCACCCCCTCCCAGCACTGTGTGAATCCGTACTGTCCCTGCAGAGCACGTGCCCTGGCCCCCTGCTGCCTCTGCGTCACTCATGTTGTTGTCCGGGCCAGGCCTACATTTTTGACACACACACTGCCTCCCATTAATGATCAGCGGGGCAGCCGCAGTCCATGGCCACAGTGCCCTCGTTAGTGCCCTCATTAACAAGCAGCAGGGCACCTAATTAAACAGCTCAGTAGTTAGTATGTGCCCTCCCTCCATTTCCCCATGAGAAACACATGAGTGGATTAAACTTATGTTCACTTATTTATCTAGTTTTCCCTCTGCTTTTTCTCCCTTGGATTCTAATCCCTCACTAGTGTCATATATAATGTAAAAGAGTATTCAAACACTATAAACAACAAACAGGCCAAAGCGCCTAATGGTGAAACTAATAGAGAAGCCTATGCATCTGTCTGTTTGTGCTCTTAAAATGCTTTTCATCCATAAATCCAACTTATTGGTTTGGTTTGATTCCCGTTTTGCTTCAATCTACATATAAACAGTGTACTTTTGTAAAGTGCGATTACTGTGATTACTGCCATTATTCAACAACAATTGCACTTCAACAACAAATGTTTTAGATTAATGCTCTCATACTCATTATGTAATGCTTCTGGCATTATTATTTAGAAGTAGATGGTTTGAATTGTCACAGTGCCATCTCAACAGTTTCCAGAAACACATTTTTTAATGATGTTTTGTTTTGCTATACGATGAAAGGATATTAGTGACATGTTTCATCATCAGATTTACACTTGTTTCCAAAGCTCCCATAATCAGTGAATGATGATTTACTGGCTGTAAAATTTTTATCCCCACCTTTTTACGTCCAAGACTAAAAATTATAGCAAGTCATTAATCTTGTCAATCAATGGCAAGATGATATAGTAGCAATGTGGGAAACTGATTCATTTGCATAGCCATCACATTTCTGTTTTGTGAACAGATCTTTCACAAAGAACAACGCTTTTAACGATTCCCACTTGTATACATTTTGAGGCTGTTTTATCATCATTCTGCACTCTTAAGCTTTTAAAATGTGCATCCTTGACTATACCAAATGACAAGCACCTACAAACCAAACAAACAGCAGTAACTATAAGTAAAAGAAAAATCCACAAATGTCGATATCACAAACGCTTATTCATTAGAGCTCAACAGGAGACAGACAAGAGAGCAGTGGCAGAAAGAGATTTTTGGCTTAATGTAAGCACTTTAAACTCACCTGAAATCATAGTGACTGTAGCCTAGTAAGAGGAGCAAATGCTGGCAACTTCCGTTAAAAAACTACCTATATAGCATGACTTAAGATATTTCCACTGCTCTTGTTTACTCTCTCATTTTGGGTTTGAGATTCTCTCTTTCAAAACAAAAGTGCAGACGACACACAGCTTTACTTTGCCTTCACGTTCCAGCCCAATGATCACACAGTGCCTGCACTGATCTCACCATGCCTTGTGGATGCCTCGACTTGGATGAAAGAACACCACCTGAACCAAATGCAGACACCATCAGCAAACAATAACATCATACAGGTTAGACTTTTACAGACCACATCGCAAAGACCGCCTCAAGCTTTCACATCAGGTATAAGGCACTGAAGCTTGCATATCGAACAATCACTGGATCTAAAATCTCTCACCTACCCTTTTGCAATTCTTTATTTCCTCAAGTCTGTGGTACTAACACAAAGAGGCGTAAAATCACTTTCTGAAACTTTCACTGTTATTGTTGGAATGATTTTCGCAATTCCCTCTTTACTTCAAGAAATCCAATGAGAACTTCTATTTTTAAGAGTGTACATGATAATATATATTATGTCACTCAGTACTTCAGATTGCATAGTTTGAAAAACACAATTTAGAAAATCTTATTGATTCAATGTAAATTAAATGAACAACAAAGGCTTTTTCAAGGGTGGTGAAATAAAAGCACCATCAAGAAATCCAGAATGAACGTATAAACTACTATTCAACACTTCCTTCTGATCCTGATCTGATCCTCACCCAGTCTGAGGATCCTGTCTGATGACGGATAAGTTAAGGGTGACATACTAAGTGGCTGTTTCAGTGCCGATCATGACCTTTCCTTCACTGGAAGTGTGTTTAAGCTTCCCTTCACTAGGCAGGTCTGGGTCACCTCCATGGTAGCCGAGGCTAGCGTATTTTTGCTGATCATTCATCTTGTTGTGCCACGGAGGCCATGCATCTTTCTCTAACTAACAGGTGAGCAGAGCAATGCATTACAGGATGAGTGGCCCACTGTTTCAACCCAAGGGAACGTGCCATGACGCACCAGGTGCACGGGCCAAAATAAACAGTACAGTACAGGAGTAATGGCAAATGCACCATCAAGGACAACAAAGAAGCATCCAGGCACTATTAATACCATGACCTGTTCTGTATGTGTGTGTTCAGGACAGTCTGCTGATCTTGCATAAAACAGTTAATTGACTGTGTATAGAAGAACACAAAACTGTTGTGAGGTGGATTTAATATTATCTTTTAACTTTGGGTGTTTTCAGAAAAGTAAAAGAGGGCAGCTGAAAGACATCACACTGGTCGCATCTTTCGGTGTCACAACAACGCCCCTCTCCGTAAATGCCTTCTAATGAATTTCGTTTGTGATAAAATGGGTAAAAGTTCTCTGTATTTCAGCAAAAAGTCTTTCTATATCCAAGCACCTGTTCAAGATGTTTCATCTCTGCTACAGGGAGCACTAAGCCTTGTTCTCCTGTCACTAATCCATAGCAGAAAACGGCTTTCAGGGGATTAACATCAAGGGGCAGACTTGCGCTTGACAGTAGGGGTTCATGCTCTCGCCTGCCTGCCACCCGCTTTAGAATCGTTCTTTTCCTCACTACGAATCCCAGTCTGAAGTGTCTACTAAATGCGAGTTAACTGCTCAGTTTGACACTCCAGTAATATGCTTTACATCACTGGTCTCATCTGTGTGCACAAAGAGTTGACGTCTAGTGTTTGGTGTCACACTATTACATCTAAATGCAATCACAGATGTTGAAGCTGTTAAGTTATATCTGGAGAAAATTCACCACCATGTGGATAAATAACAGTGAATGTTTAAAAAAACGGACTTAATTAAGTATTATCAATAATTATTGTGCCTGATTACTGATTAATAGCCAATATTAAGATATATTAAATAAAATCATATATAAAATGTATAATATAAATGCATGTAAACTGCAAAATGAAAACTGGATATTCATTTTGGGATTTGCTAAACATTACATTTAACAGTGTTATTAAATTATTAGCATTTTTAAATATTTAAGTGACCTCTGTTCTTCAGGAAATTGCTGTTGTTTTTTAATGATTTTGCATAACATAATTTTATGCTAGTTTTGAAATATAAAGCCACTTCCTATTAGAATAAAAAAAAAATCCCATCTAAGTTATGCTTTAGCTTTTGTGCTACTGTTTTTCCTAATTTGTAAGTAATTTAAGGTAAAAGCATGTGCCAAATGTGAATGTTTTACTGATCACTGTTTGTTTCTAATTAAACCAAAATAGTTAAAATGATAACTGAAACAGCGTTACCATTAGACAGAATGCAGACAGTAATGTGGACCATTTTCTGTAAATCTCACAGGGGAAGGGAGAAGGAGTGATTGTAAGTAAAATGAGGGCAGGAACAGCTGCCAACAAAAGACAGTGGATCTGGCAAGAGACCAGTTAGTTATTACTCACACTTACTGTCCTGCCCTTATGCTACTGTAGCCTCTATATTCTGACCAGACCTCAGTTTGAACCTGTAAATTCTCTCTAAAAGCATTTTACCAAATAGTTAAAACCTGAAATTGGGAAAAACAGCACTTGAACAAAGACCTACCACACTACTGCAGCTATTGCTTCCACTGAGAAAAAACATTAGAGCATTAGCTCCTTACCACAGTAACTCAGAATTCTGCTCAAGAATTCACAGGCTTCTCCTGCTAACCCCTAGGGAAAAAAGTAAATGTAATGAGATCTAATCTTACCTCTGTTTCACTTTTCATTTTCCCTAACTCTGCAAACATTCCTGTTACTGGCTTTGATTTCATGTTTTACCTAGTTTGCCATCTTTTTCTGTTCTTGGAAAAACTGATGATAACTGAATGATGAGTAAGATTAAAGTGAAGCAGTAGCTGTCAGAGATCACTGTGCTCCAAAACGAGATTGAGCATCTCTTGCAGAGTCCTAATGGAGTCATAAATACCCACAATAAAATAAAACTTTGTCTACTTGAAGTTAGCAATCCCACCAGTCAATAGGCAATACCACCATTCCTACATCTTTGGTAAATGCTTTGTTATCAGACACTTTAGAATGAAAGCAAGACTATTTAGTCAATCACAACTGGGTTTCCAAGAGCAAAAACTCTGCACCTGCACCTAAAGCAATGGGAATTTCTGAAATATTTCCTTTCTTTTAAAGCACATCAGACACCATAGGTTCTCACAGGGAGTTTGACTGTCACGGAGCGGCTTAAAGAGTTTACCAAGTTGTCTCATTTCAGCTTTTGTCAGATTTAAAGCCATTTTCTCTTCAAAGAGAGGACAGATGCAATACATTTATGAAGTTAAAGCAATGTTTGTAAATCTCTCTGATAAAATAGTTCACAGAAAAATGAAAACTGTTTGATTTACTCATCCTCACATTCTATCTTCTGGGAAAAACTGAGAAATTCTGAAGACTAGCCACTCACCATGCAATTACAATAACTGTGGGGTTTCATGTTTCAAAAAAGAAGAAAATACAAGCATGTTAAAAGTGTCATTAAAAGTAGTCTATACAACTCTACTCTACTCTAGACTTGCACTGTATACCAAGTCTTCTAATGCCATACAATTGTATCATTCAGACCAGTTTTCTGAAATTTCAGTGCAGTTTGACAAAAATGTCGAAAACAACAAATAAGTAAATGTTTCAACATTAATAACTGTCAGAGAAACAAATTAAATGTAAATCTTAATATTTTACTATTATAGATCATAGACAGTTCTCGGGGAACAATTCAGTGCTTAATTTAGCCAAGCTGGATCTGAGACTGTAAGTTCTGGTTATGCTCTGCCTGCTGTCTATATTTTTGTTTCAATTTTTCTTTCTTTCTTTTTGTGTTAGAAAGCCCATTGCATGTTGCATACACAGTCATCCAGGTCTTTTCGTTGAGTTAGCTCGCCCCTCTGAGCTCACAGGCAGATGGTCTCTCCCTTCGGGACGTCTGTGTGGGCATAAATATCAAGCCCAGGGACCAAAACAGAGGTCAGAATCAGCAAGTTTTTTTCTGCTTACACCAGATCAGCAGCCTAATCATTAGGTTTCACCACAGCACCCAACAACTATTCCCCATTTCTTTTGCTTTTTTTTTTTTTTCTTCTCTGAAGAGGCCATTTTTTTCTGTCCTGTCTGTACTCCTCTTCTTTTAAAAAAATGCTAGTGCAACCATGCTGTGACATTGTTGTGTACTGTGTGTCATGCCTTCAATTACTTTGATAAATGCGATTCTGGCTATGACCGTGTTTTGTTACAGTGCATTCATAATTTATGGCTTGCACAGATACTCTCAAATCAGGGTAAATTATGACTTTTCTCTCTTTTACTGCAACTAAGGTATCCAAATAATGTTATATCAGCACATTATAATAGTGCAAGGGCATCAATGTAAGCATATTACAGAATGGAAAATAAAAAGGGCTGAACCTGAATGAGGCCACGAGGAGGGGGTAGTACAAGAGGAAAAAAACAGACTCATTACCGAAGGCCAGAGTTTAAGGTTTTTATCCTATCTTTTGATTATGTCTGTTCTCTCAATGACATTGAGCAGGTTAAATGCCATTGAGGGCATTTGACTTGATGCCTTAATGATATTTTAGTGTTCAAGAAGGTTAGGAAATAGTATTTAAGAAAAGCTCCCACACTGAAGATAAAATGTAGATTGTGATGGGTTAGCAATGCCAGCCTGGCATGCCTGATGTTGCAATTTGTCAGCTGCTTTGTGAATGGGCCTTCTAAATGCTTTCAAAGTGAATGTGCGATCAGTGCAAATTAATTCTGCGATAGCAAAACTGACATTTTCTCAGCAGTAAAGAGCAGAGGTTGAAAGAGTACGAAAATATTCTACTCAAGTAAAAGTACCATTACATTAATGAAATTTTACTTAAGTACAAGTAAAAGTACCAGTCTAAAAATCTACTCAAGTAAAAGTAAAAAGTAGCTTGTTTAAAATTTACTCAGAGTAAAAATTACTTAGGCAAAAATGGGATAGGCCAAGGGTGTCAATTTCAGTTCCTGGAGGGCCACAGCCCTGCAACAGTTTAGATATAACCCTAATTAAACACATCTGATCCAGCTAATCTAATCATTTAGGCTTATTTGAAAACTACATGGTATGTGTGTTGTATTACAACACTCAATTACAGTAACGCGAGTAAATGTATTTCGTTACTTTCCACCTCTGGTAAAGTGTAATTACCTTTCATGTTAATAAAAACCTACTAGAGCTCCATTTAAATTATTGTTATTAAGAACATAAAATATAATAGAACCAAAATGTTCAGTGCAAGCCTATCCTCATTTAATTTCCCTCATCTTCCATACCCAGCAATCCCCATTTTGTCTATGTAAGGATGTAGCAACCATTATAAGCCCTCCACTTTTTTTTTTTTTTTTTTAGAAATTGTTTTTTTAGAAACTTGCCCCCTCCACTTTTTAGGCAATATTATATTTTAAGAGCATAGTTCTTCTTGAGTGCAGTCCATCGAAAAAACGTAGCTGTCCACAAAAGACAATAGCTTTGAAGGGATGAAAATAGAAAAATCTGTCATAATTTACTTACCCTCATGCCATTCCAAACCTTTATTTTATTATGTGGAGCACAAAAGGAGAGATTTTGAAAGTCAACAACTTTGGACCCCAAAAAGTTTTATTCTATGGACAAAAAGTAATTTTTTCAAAATAACTACTTTTGTGTTCAACAAACAAAAGAAAGTCAAGGAAAGTCAGCTTTGTAATGACATAAGGGTGAGTAAAATGATGACCTTTTAATTTTTGGGTGAACTCTTGTATCTCTTTAAGACCAAGCAGAAGCCTCGAGCAAAAATAATGCGCAATCGGTCAGCAGTAATCCTAACAAGGCTTTTTTGCTTTTCAGCAAATCATTTACAACTACTGGGCTGTGCTATTTCATTTTAAAAGTAAATACTTGTGAGCTTGACTGATAAGGTTTATAATGCCACTCCATATATCGTCTTACATTCCTGCACCTATAGTTCTCATTCAGGTCAGGCCGACTGAAAACCGCAAGCCTTTTGCTTACGACTCTACTTCCTTTTTCATCCTACCCTGTGAAAATGAGTTTGCAACCTTTAAAAATGTTAAATGAGTCGAGCTGTGGAGGTCACGGATGCTGGATAGAGCCTGTATGAAGACACAGAAAGTGTGGGGCATATATGAAAAAGTGTGGAGGAGCACTTGGTTTTATTTAGCAGGTGGAGTTTGTTCCCAGTCATCAAATCACACCCGCAGAGAAGAGCTGATGTGGCTGAAACGCTAGGAGACCTAAATAAGCTCAATCAACGGCAGCGATAATATTTCATATCCCCTGGCTCTCGTTTTGTTTTTTGTTCTCCTCCTACCTCCCGGACAGGAGAACATTTTTCAGCTGGGCTCATCACCCCACCTGACCTCTCAAGAGTCACCCAGCCTTCCCATTAATTGCAATCCCTGAGCTTACAGTCGACAGAGCTATAGGGAAAAGTAGCAGAAATACCAGGACAAGTCCCCTCCAACTCACATCGTTTCATGTCATTCCATGTCAGCATGAAAACAATGCCCTGCTGGGGCAAACATGTAAAAAATAAAATTAAAAAATGCTGTACAGAAAGGTGTAGCTCATTAATCATTGGCTTGAAAAAGGCTGAGCGAGTCGCACATGTGCTTCTGCAGCTAGAGGTAAGAGAGATTCATCTGTTTTTCTTTAAGCCAAGCTCTGTCATGGCCGGTGGTGACTTTGAGCTAGAACACCAGGAGCATTGTGTGTGTGTGCGTATGTGTATGTGTGGGGGGCGGCTTCGGAATCCGCTTCTCTAGCCAGAGGCAATGTTGGTTAGTCACTGCACAGTAACAAGCCCTCTGGAACAGCCCTTTCTTTTGGCATCTGTACACTTTAAAAAGTCCCAGACCAAAAATTCTTCTACATGATTCACCTGGTGAAGAGACAACACCTTGAGCGGCTCGCAATGAGTCTGTGCGAAGCGATGCCAAGGATATAGATACATGACACATTCGTGTTTACGAGGAATCCTTTAAATAGGGGATAATTCTAGCAATCCACCCATGAGAACAATAGGCCCCATTTGATATGCTTTCAATCAATATCTCCAGAGTTGGGTGAAAGTTCAGCTCTGTGGGGTGCCATGATATCGAAGGACAAGTGGAAATAAATGACTCCACCCTCCACTAGGCACATATGCTAACGCATTTTCATAAAAATAGGCTTGGTGCAATTAGCACATGCATTTTTTTACCACCTCAAATTGTTCTCTCATGACACATATACACACATCCATGGACAAAAAGTCACACGTGCGTGCAGCTAAAACAACACCCTGATGAAAATTGACACTCAACTCCTTGTGTTTTACATCGGTGTGAAAAATTACTCCTCTATAGTAAGTGGGAGGCTGAGAAAATGAGACCCTTTACAACAACCGAATCTGTGTTATTCCGTATATGATCAGTGATGCATGCAACAGGGTTGTGTGCCATTTATGGAATGAGAATGCCTTTTAAATTCCATTTCCTGAATATAAATTGAGGGGGCAAACAGTAAATAGAATTCAAATTCAAATTTGAATGTAAAGAAGTACAATTAAAATAACTGTAATAAAATAACAAAAACTTTGATGTCAAACATGTCAACATGTCAAAACTTTGAATGTTGCCTTGGCCAAACCTTGCTTGAAAATGGTTTAAAAAATGTTTGAAAGGTTTATGGACCAGTATTTTTGACAATGTTTTCCCCAAATCCATTCAATTCCATTTTTTTTATGAAATGTCCCAGTTTTTATTGTAAATGACTTATCCATTTATATTACATTTACATTTAGTCAATTAGCAGACACTTTTATCAAAAGTGATTTACAAATGAGAACAATGCCATTATTATTATTATTAAATTATCCATGCCCTCGAATATTACAATAGCAGAGGTGGCCAATTTATTATTATTTTTCTTTAATATATGAAGGGCAAAACCTCCCCCCCAAAAAAACAAAGTCAAACTTGATTGAAGGCTGTGGGCCAAAAGTAAATGTTGTATTCATTGAACATAATATAATTATATCGAACTATATTAAATTAAAATGTATTACTTAATTATGATTAATTCATAAAAAAAATTAGAAACAAAACAATTTAAATAACTTTTTTTTGTTAACACCATTTTTTCCCCTCCTCTAGCATATGGCATGGCAGGGAAAATCAAAGGTCATCACGGGCCAAATTTGGACCAAGGGCCCTAGTTTTGGGCATCTCTGCATAATAGGGAAGAAAAGATGATCTCCATTAGAAAGGCAATTTCCACTTAATGTCAGCTTTATGATAAATAGACATACAGATAGATCTTTAGTTCAGAATTTCATACAACCCTGGCTTGGCAAGCAGCACTCTATTCCTCCATTGCCCTTCCACCTTTGGCATTTTGGGGCAGTACTAGTGGTAGTGCGGAAAACGTCAAAAGCTTGCCATTTTTCTCAATTTCACCTGCATCATGCTGAGGAATGCCTGAAGAGTAGGTTTACATTTGCTTCTGCAACAGGTCTGCCAATATATTCTCTCCTCAGAATGCTAGTACAGCAGACAGCAAAACAAACACACACAAAAATGTAAGACACAGCAGTGTGTGTGCCATAAACTTCTGTAAGGAGGCTGACAGATAAGTCATGTTTCTGACTCGCTTTGCAACTCACAAGGAAGGGAACAAGAAAATATTGCGCTCTTTACAAGACACCAAAGCTGAGTGTACATAAAAGAGGGCAGCTAAATTGGATTGCTAGTGTCTAACACAAAACAAATGCACAGTCTATTTCTGCCAAACCAACAAGGCCTGACTTGTTAAAGATTTTAGCCTACTGACCTGAACCATCAAGCAAAGCACATCAGCCCTCATGTGCTTAAAGCACTTATCATCATGGAAACATGCCACTGAAACATTAGAGGGAATGGTGGGAATTTAAGTCTTATATTTTTAAAAGGAGATTTAATAGATTAAAATCACGTAAATATGGTCAACTAAATTGCCAGAATGAATCATTCAAAAAGCAGTGCATTGGACTAACAGGTTGCATGTCTGACATTTTAAAGTAGTGGCTGTAGTCCAACAGTGTCATTAATAGCAAAGTTAAAAATCTGACAAAGACCACATTTATTAATGGTCAAGCAAGTAGCTCACTCGAAGTACTCAAAGTATGACCAGATATGTATGTGAATATGATGTGTGTGTATTTGCCTTCATATGTGGTGCTCATTTTTTCTTTTGAATACTTCATACTTTAAAACGCCTAATAATCTGCTTTTTACTTTTTTAAGTAAAAAAAAAAAAAATCTACATCAGTGTTTTCAGTTTTCACTGTTTTATGAATATATCAATAATACATTACATTGAATAAATAAAATTAATTGACTTTTTGTCAGTAGCCCTACATGTTATTTTATGTGTATTTTGTGTTGCAAAAATATACATAACAAAACAATTTAATAAAAGATTGGGACAATATCAATAAAAAATAATGCAGCTTTGAAAGGAATGAAAACATTGTCATAGATAGATAGATAGATAGATAGATAGATAGATAGATAGATAGCGCGAGTTTAAGCACTCTCAAAAAAATCACCTTATAATCAGTAAAGCTGTATATACACTGTTTGATGAATGAATCTCATTCTTACATCATACGTATATCTGCACTTTGTTATTTATAATGAGAAAATTTGCGAGAGAGCACAATTCAGTCAGCGAGTGCGCGCACTGAACAACAAAACTCCAGTGTTTTAGCGATGGCCCTGTCCCAAATCGCACTCTAAATCCTCACGGTCTTCCTCTGAGTCCACACTTTCGTGATGTAATGCCGTTTTGACTGTCGGGTAGAAGTCTGCTGTGGAGCTGAAGTGTGCACATGAAGTGTGCCATTTGGGACAGGGCCGGTGACTCATCTGAACGCCTCTGATTGGCCGCTGCATTCATAATCAGAATCAGAATCAGAATGAGCTTTATTGCCAGGTATGTTTACACATACGAGGAATTTGTTTTCGTGACAGAAGCATCCACAGTGTAACAGAATGACAGTGACAGAACAAAAAACACAGATAATAAAAAATAGAACAAGTAAATAAGGAATAAAAATATATAAATTGACAGTTGTATGTGCAGGTATATTACAATAGACAGTTTTTGTATGTACAGGTACTGTATATTATGTGCAAATTTGAGGTGTAGGCTGAGTATGAGTGTTAGATAAATAAGTGTATGAGTGAATAAATAGTGTGTGTTCCACAGTTATTGTTAAGTGTTCATGAGATGGATGGCCTGAGGGAAGAAACTGTTCACGTGTGCTTGCGGATTAATGTAGACACTGACGAGAATGAATGAGCAAAACTCCCGCGGCGAGTAGAACGGCTTGCAGTTAATGAAGAGCACTTCTAGATCTGAACAGCACATCTTCTTTAACACACAGCTCAATAAGCTCAACAGTCTCGTGTGTGATTGGTTATAATGCGCAACACTGTAAAAACGGGGAAAAAGAATCATGGTGCAACTTTAAGTAGATCTAAATTTAATGCTGCAGTGAAGACCTTTCATTTCAATTTCATTTTTTTCGTGACAGCTAATGGATTTAGTTTAAGTCGTGGGAAGTCGTGGCCTAATGGTTAGAGAGTCGGACTCGAAACCCAAAGGTTGTGGGTTCGAGTCTCGTACCGGCAGGGGTTGTAGGGGGGGGGGGTGAATGTACAGCACTCTCTCCACCTTCAATACCACGACGGAGGTGC
>NW_015542393.1:713465-715702 GCF_001515605.1 Sinocyclocheilus anshuiensis | reverse complement strand
TGTGTGTGCACACTTTGGATGGAATAAATGCAGAGCACTAATTCCGAGTATGGGTCACCATACTTGGCCACATGTCATGTCCCTTTAACTGTAAAGCAGCATTTTTTGTTCATGTGCGTTGCGCGGAAACCGATAGCATGGATATTACATCATTGAAAGGTGACAATGGACAGGGACGGGCCATTATTTAAAATGGGAATTTCTCTGGATTTACACATTTTTGGGATAATGTAAGTACACAACTGCATGAAATATATAACACTGTGCACGTGGTTTTTGGATATTAACTGAGAAAGTGAACTTGTCATTTGAAAACCTAAAAAAGTCTCATGCACTGCTCCTACAGGGGTTGCGCTCAACTACTTTGAGAACAGCTGCTTTATAAAAAAAGGGGGCTACTTGTCTTTTAGATTATAAGATGAAAATGGTGATAGTTATGTTTAATGAACCCAATTGCTCATAAAACAGACAGAAACTTCACTTGGCTCTCATAATTTATGTCTTCAGTGAAAACTCTCCACTCACTTTCTCTCCTGCTGTCTTCTTTTGAAGCAGAGTTCTCATCTCAGCTCTGAGCCCCTCACACTGGGTGACTGACAGTCTCAGCCTCATCTCTTTCTTTTGCTCTACGCTGGTGAAAAAGACATTCGATTGTGGTGTTGTTTAGTCAATTGCACAGAACATTAAAAGTCAAATTTCCTGTTGATTCTCTAACTTGCTATGTCTTTAAACTCAGTCTGACTTTGGGAAAAGCGCTTTTAGAAAAACCACTGCAGGTAAAGATGGCTGGAGTTTACAGAAAGCAGATCTGGCAAAAATGATTGTTGCTGTTAGGCTGATTCATGCTACAATGTCTGGATATCATTGTCAGTCTGGTTTTATTATCTGTGTCATTCAGCTGTACACTGTCATCCTTTAATCCTTACCTTTAAATGGGGCTTCATGTCTCCAGACATTTGCCATGTTCCACACAGTGCATCCAGATCACAGATTAAGTCAGAGTTTTGACACAATTTCCTATTAATGAGTTTCTCCTCTTTTAGTATTTTGTTTTGTAGACTGAAACTACTAACCATGGGGTAACACTGGATATGGCTTAACAACAATAATAATGTGTGAGATTAATAGATTCCAGTGTTATTTAGCCTTTCATGCAGTTAAAAAAAAATCTAATTTTTTATATATATATTAATATCCATTAGGGGTTAGTAAGTTAATGCATAATCCAATTCTTTATTGTTTCTCCTTTGAGAAGAAAGTTGAATGCATAACATTATTGTTGTTGGAAGCATGAAACACTCTTTAAATGCTTTAGAGCAATTAGTTAGGAGAAAAAAAAACAAAGCAATCAAGTCTGTTTATCTCAATCAGCAGTCTTATTAGGGTCTGCCATGAGATGTTGTTCTGAAGCGATATTCATTTTGTTATAATGTCTTCCTACTCATAAAGAATATGTCCTCATTACCCACCATGTGCTTCGGCCTTCCATTGAAGCATTTTCACCGCAGGAGGATGGGAATCAGAGAACATCATTTTAGACAAGAACAGCTAGTGAAAGGTGCAGAAATGTGTCAGCATTGAGGTCAGTTTAATTTTGGTCATGCACATTTAGGAAATGACCCACAGTTCTGTTCAAGTTTAACATTTAACTTTCTTTTCCTCAAAAGGAGCCAAAATTTCTTCATAGATTTAAACTCACACCATTTGTCCAAAAAAAAAAAAACACATACAGTCGAACTTTATGAATCGAACTCCCACATGCAATGCAGAATCTCACAAAAAAACATTATTATTATTATTATTATTATTATTATTTCAGTTTTGTCATGAAAAGTACTAGTCATTTCAAAGTAAATCAAAATAAATAAGGAAAAAATCTAAGGATTTTTTTTTGTAACAGTCAGATTGTTTTTGTAAAAAAAAATGTGATTTCCATTAGATTCTCATTATTGTAGTACAGTTATATAAAACAAAAATAATCCAAAGCTTTTAAATCAGTGTACTTTACAATAAATATTAACTTTACATAAATATTTTACAATTTAATTATATCTTTAATTTTTACATTGCATTAATGAGAATTGAGTAGGACAATGTGCTAAATTATTATGAAAATAATATAACAATGCAAAATATCTTAATGGTCATAAAATAGGCTGAATTTCCTAAAATGTAAGAATGCAAATTCTTATTGAATCTAAGGTAAGAAAAAATATGAACAAGACATATTTTAATGT
>NW_015542393.1:711690-713071 GCF_001515605.1 Sinocyclocheilus anshuiensis | reverse complement strand
CCCCCCCCCCACACAAATAGGTCAGAAACGTGAACATTGTCTGGATCTGAGAGATAAGAGATACAGAATCTTTGTCTGTGGCTCAGAGTCATGTCCAACCCTAATCTCTCAGAAAAGCTTGTATCCTTCTGCTTCGGACAGACTCTCTACACTCAAGTCAAGAAGTCCAGCGACATAGTATAAAGCCGCTTACAACAGCCAGTGGATTATGGTCAATAAAACATTTAGTGTGCGAACATACAAGTTAGAATGTGTTATTTTGCATATGTGTTTGTGCACAGTCAGCTATTTGCTAATGTTTTTGCTTGCCTTTTGTTTAACAGCTTGCCAAAGAGAAAATGTAAACACACAGGGTGTAACAATATTTTAAGATGAGAGAGTAGGAGATATAAATAGAGAGAAGACATTAAATATCCAGATTAAGCTCACAAATGGTCTAAGTAGAAGATTGGCAATAAAGCTTAGGTTTTGACTTGGACGTGTGTTGTGCTCTGAAGCCAAAACCAAGATAAATCCCTAAACAGTGAATAAGTCCCCTTCACTACTCTGTCATTCTGTCAGTCTTGTCCCACTTTCTTTCTATAGGTTTTTTTGAGAGGATAATGGAATATCTAAAGAAAAAAAATGCATCAAACATTGTCTTTTCTGTGTCACATGCTGTGATGTCTCCTCTTTTGTTACAAATGATGCAAAACTAATTAGAAAATATAAATTATTCTTTTTGGTGTTCTCATCTGAAGCAGTTATGTTGTTTTTGCCTACACATCGAGATATAAGAATGTCAGAATTAAAAATAACTGTATTTTGAAGTCAACCTTGATCAAAATACACCCAAATGCTAAAAGACACATAAATGAATCCACATTCACAAACAAGAGAAACTGTAAAAACGAACACTGAACAACTTTCAGCATTAATAATTCTTCTGTTCTTGCTGTTTATTGATTCCCAGTGATCAGAGGGCCGATATGTCTCATTCCGTGGTTGAGTCACAAGGTTTTTCAGAGCTAGTGGGTATCCTCTCTCATTCAATGCTCAAGACTCACGTGACTAGTCCCCAGTGTTGCATAGAGCTGAAGTTAGTTAATTAATGGTGAAAACTCTGCAGCTCAGTGCTCCTCTGACTCTCCAGAGTTACAACATGTACCAGCAGGTGCTAACTTACTCATACTACCCTGCCAAACCTTGATCTCATGGTCAGGGGAAGTGTTTGATAGGGTGACCATACATCCTTATTTTTTCCTGGACATGTCCTGGATTTCCAAATGTCTGGATTTACCCTGTTGAATGAATGAATTAATCAATCAATCAATCACTCAATCAATAATTTGTATATTACTTCGGATGTTTGACCACTAAATGAACTAATATTTATCCAAAG
>NW_015542393.1:706474-711678 GCF_001515605.1 Sinocyclocheilus anshuiensis | reverse complement strand
ATATACTAAGTAAACAAATATCCATCCACAGTAATATACACATGCTAGAGGACAATGCACAATTACGAAACTAAATGTAAACTAAATTTTACTTTACAATTATTACACTATTATTGTTATTATATGATTATTATTATTACATTATTCATTATTTACTTTGTGGATATGGGATTCTACAGGAATTTGTTAGTTTTGTCAAAGGCCCATGGATTTTTACAGCTAACTTTGTGTACTGAAGGGGCTTTTAAAATCATGTTGATTGCTAATCAGAAAAGGATGCTGCCAAAATAATTTTTTCAACACTGACGACCAATGAGTAATACTGCAGCTTCTAAACTTCTTCAGCCCATAAATAATTCATACATTCCCTTGCCCGTCTTTATATAACAAGCAATAATTTGCCTACAATGCGTGTCGGGTGCTGTGTCAGTAGAGAAAAAAAAAAACAGTGATTGAATGCTGAAATCATGCTTGTGTATGCTTGTGTGTGCACTCACCTTCCCCATACCAACAGTAAAGCACACCTTTTAAACAGATGATGAAGATAAATCTGTTGTTGCCAGATAGATTACGTTTATCTATCCCACAGCCATTCTTTCATGACTTCCCAGATAATCATAAGGAGTCACAGTACTGGATGTCTTTTGTCAGTTTTGATGCTGTCCCTACACTCTTAAAGGCTGTCCCTGAGCTCGGTGGCTCATCCCATTGTTCTAGTGACTGAGAAAGTAATAAAAAATAAAGCAATGAAAAATAAAAGTATGTGAGCTAGGTATCACCATAAATGTAATCACTGTGGAGCCAATGTTATATTGCATTTAATAATTTATTTTTGTATGCTTCTTGCAAAAAAATAATTAATCAGAATACATGGAAACTTTTGAATGGAAGAAAGAAGGTTTATGGTCCAGACAGTGTAGTGTTGGCTACCAGCAGGGGCTAACTGGCCCACACTAACACCAAACCTTGACCCCTTGTAAAATACAGGCCTACCTTTTCATTCAGTTATGAGAAGGGAACATTCAATAACACAATGGGGATGGTGGGCTAGTTTGGGGGGGGGGTTCTGGTCTCAACAACTGTTCTGTTCGTGTTCAAACAGTGGGAGATCTGAAATTAAGACATATCTTCTTTTTTGTCATCTCTATCTGTTTATTTTTGTGTCCTCTGCTTTTATCATGAGGGATCGATCCGAAGCTGCTTTTGTTCGTCCGTTATCTTTTTCTCGGAAGGAGTATGAAGGGGGTTATCCAATCTAATTCTCCCTGTATGTAATATTCTGGGGAGCAATGATCACATTCAGCTCCAAGTTGATTATATCACACCGCAAAAGAAAAGGCAGTATCTCCCCATTATTCTATTCTTTTGACTTATTTCTTTCCCACAAATGGACCTTTTTATTAAAAAATGAGAGCAGGAAAAGGTTGTCTGTTAATTGCTGTGGGTGCGTACATGTTCCTATATCTTTCTTCACTGCGGAAGCAGTTTTGTTTGGTTTTTCGACATTCGAACCATCAATTCAATAAAACTTGAAATGTACAATGACTCGGATGCTTTATTACCTTGAGATACAATGACTGTGACTGCTGACAGTGAAATGAGAAATGGTCAAAGAATTTAACAGTGTTATGAAATGCAATTCTAGTCAACTTAATATGTTTAGAAATGGTCAACTAGCAACCACAAAATGGATCAAACACAACTGAGAGAAGTTTGAAATGCTGTCTTTGTATGATATGGCATACGATATCCTGTTTTCATCCGAAGGTGTTTTAAAAAACGTTTTTAACAAGATTATAAACCAACCATCGGAGAGAATACAAGTCCCAAATGTATCTATATTTGCCAATGATTTTAATAATATCACAAATTCTTAATTTCTTCCTCCAGACTGTGAAAGCCACTAAGCCCACACCAATATGTGCTCATTTTCAAGCCAAGACAAATTCGAGTTGAAACATACAATTACCCACACACCAAACACACAAACAGCTCATCTCAGAAGTAATACATCAATGGCTGATGAATTTAGACCGCACAGATGTAAACTTTAAACAGAGCTAAAATACGTTTAAAATTCTGGCCCCATGTTGGCATAAATGTAATCAGTTAAATCAGCCTTTACTATCTTCTGAGCTACATTATGTAGCATAAAATAATTTATATTAGAGTTTAGCTCAGTCATCTAATTTGTGCTAGCATTGAGTTACAGGTTTGGAATGATTTCACCATGGTTCCAGAGTTCAGATGTGCACAAATGCTAACAATTATTGAAAATCTGTTTGGGAAAACATTGTATGCATCCATATGCGGTTTCATCTGATATCATCTTGTTAGAGGAGCACCAACCAATGTTTCCTGCTCAACTAAACACAGCACAAGCTGTGATTTACAGATTCACATACAAATGATTATTATGAACCAGTCAGTCAGAAAGATTCATGAAATCACCTCAAACTCACTTGTCAACAATAGCAGTTTGAACCTCAGTCAGTCAGTAAATCATCATCAAGAGTGCATTTCCCAAACAACAATGTAACTCACTGCTTAGCTACCATAGTTTGATGCATTATTGGAGAAACTGTTTCTAAAAGTATAGGAACTTAATTGCCTAAAAAGTTCCAACCATTTTGGTTACATTCGTCATTCAAACCCTTATGTCAGTTTGTACGAATTCGTAAGTATTAGCCACATTGTTAAATATATACGAATTGGCGTGAGATTAGGTTGGGTTCCCTTATGTCACTTTGGGGTTTCCCGTGGAACAAGAGCAGGAGTGTCCAAATCCAGTCCTGGAGTGCTATCGTCCTGCAGAGGTTAGCTACAGCTTGCCTCAACACACCTGCCTGGAAGTTTCTAGTATGCATAGTAAGACCTGGATTAGCAGAGATGGGCAGTATTTTAATTAAATGTATTTAAAATACATATTTAATTACTTTTGAGCATTTTGTAATTTGTATTTTGCTCGACAAAAAATAAAATAAAATGTAATTTGTAATTAAATACTTTGATAAACAGTATTTTGTATATAAAATACTTTAAAAAACTTAATCAAGTAGGTAATTTCATTCTCAGAGATAATACAATATCTTTCTTCACCTGTGTTAATAGTACTGCCAACAGTAGCCTATCACAGTTTTTGGCTAGATGCAAGTGAATCATATGACATCCTGTTGGGTCCATAGGTGGAGACTTCAATGGTTAGTTCATCCAAAAATGAAACTTGTTTAGATTTTTTTAAAGTTGTTAAATACACATACTTTCTGGAACGTTTTTGTTAAATACCAACTCTAACTGTACAAGTAAATCCACAGTGTATGCCAGGCCTAAGACCTTCATTTATCTTCGGAACACAAATGAAGATAATTTTTATGAAATCCGAGAGCTTTCTGTCCCTATACAATCAGCCATGTAACTTACACATTCAAGGTCCAGACCAGTTTACAACCTCATTTATTTAATAAATGAAGTTCCCCTTCAGGAACTCATATTGCGTTGGAGAACGCTTTTGGAACGCCCCTGTGTTCCCAGCTCTGAAACATGTGTGTAATCAGTCCTAGGGAATCCCGGGATGACGTCACCGGCGAGGATGACGTATCGACCAGAAAGTATAAAAGCACGTGCGGTGGAGACAGCGGCAGCTTCTGTTGTTCAGTAAGCACTCTATGTGTGTCACGTCATATTTATTGTTGTACGTCCTGTTGCAATCTATTAATGGCAAAATCTGGCACGAGTTCTGAGTCTGACAAGCAACGTTTCAGGCTGTGTGTTCCTCCCTGCCCTAGTTTCATCATGCGAGGGGATACACACAGTTTGTGCGTTGCTTGTTTGGGAGCGGAGCACACTCGGTCAGCTCTCGAGGGACCATCATTTTCAATAAGAAGGCTTTGACCAAGAGGTCCTGACATAAGGGGTCAGGACATCTGAGGGAAGGCCCCTCTGGGGAAGAGCGGTTCACACCTCAGCATACGGTGCCCGTCTCTCCTCAGTGCCCTCAGGAGATTGTTCCGTTAGCCCTGCCACCCCCGGTGCTTCAGGGCACAGCGGTCTCCAGCGAGTGTATCTCTCAGTCACCGCCCGGAAACGTAGCAGTACTGAGAGGCTCGCTACCTCCAAGGAGGTCTCTAGAGCAGCTAGATCAGCCGTCTCCTGCCGGTCCTCCACTTCAGGGCACCGAGCTAGCAGCTCTAAATACACCAGTGGCCAGTCTTGAGAGACTGGTTCCCTTAGTACATCATCTGGCAGCATGGAAGCTTCTGCCAAATGTGTCTCATTGGGTCCTGCACACTGTAGAATGAGGCTACAAGATTCAGTTTGGATCACGTCCGCCTCTATTCAATGGGGTGAACAAGAGTCCCCGGTCATGGAACAAGAAGTAGGCACTCTCTTGAGGAAGGAGGTCATCGAGGTGGTCCCTCCTCTCGACAGAGAGCCCGGGTTCTACAGCCGGTACTTCATCGTTCCGAAGAAGGATGGGGGTTTACATCCGATTTTAGATCTGCGTTTGTTGAACTGCTCAGTCATGCGACTCAAGTTCAGAATGCTCACCATCAAACAGGTTGTGTCTCAAATCAGGTCAGAGGACTGGTTTGTGACGATAGATCTGAAGGATGCCTATTTCTATATATTCATCGTTCCTCAACACAGGAAGTTCCTGAGGTTTGCTTTTAAGGGGGAAAGCGTACCAATATCGGGTTCTTCCGTTCGGTCTGGCACTCTTACCCCGCACTTTCACCAAGTGTGTGGATGCTGCTCTGGCTCCTCTGCGACTCCAGGGCATCCGCATACTGAATTACATAGACGATTGGTTGATACAAGCTCAATCAGAGCAGATAGCGTTTCGGCATTGAGATGTCGATCTCGCTCACATGAAAGAGTTGGGGTTAAGACTAAACGCAAAGAAAAGTGTGCTTTCTCCAGTACAGAGGACCACTTATCTAGGCGTAATGTGGGATTCGACCACGATGCAGGCACGTCTGTCTCCTGCTCGGATCAAGTCGATCCTGATGGCAGTCAAGAGAGTGAGAGAAGGCCAGTCACTCACTGTGAAGCAGTTCCAGAAACTCTTGGGTCTGATTGCAGCTGTGTCCAACATGATACCTTTTGGCCTGTTGTACATGAGACCCTTGCAGTGGTGGCTCAGGACCAAAGGGTTTTCCCCGAGGGGCAATCTGCTTCGCATGATCAAGGTCACGCGGCGATGC
>NW_015542393.1:685175-688130 GCF_001515605.1 Sinocyclocheilus anshuiensis | reverse complement strand
GGAAATGTAGCGGTCCTGGAAAGGCTCGCTACCTCCAAGGAGGTCACTAGAGCAGCTAGATCGGCCGTCTCCTGCCGGTCCTCCGCTTCAGGGCCCTGAGCTAGCAGCTCTAAATACACCAGAGGCCCGTCTCGAGAGACTGGTTCCCTTAGTACATCATCTGGCAGCATGGAAGCTTCTGCCAAATGGGTCTCATTGGGTCCTGCACACTGTAGAATGAGGCTACAAGATTCAGTTTGGATCACGTCCGCCTCTATTCAATGGGGTGAACAAGAGTCCCCGGTCATGGAACAAGAAGTAGGCACTCTCTTGAGGAAGGAGGTCATCGAGGTGGTCCCTCCTCTCGACAGAGAGCCCGGGTTCTACAGCCGGTACTTCATCGTTCCGAAGAAGGATGGGGGTTTACATCCGATTTTAGATCTGCGTTTGTTGAACTGCTCAGTCATGCGACTCAAGTTCAGAATGCTCACCATCAAACAGGTTGTGTCTCAAATCAGGTCAGAGGACTGGTTTGTGACGATAGATCTGAAGGATGCCTATTTCTATATATTCATCGTTCCTCAACACAGGAAGTTCCTGAGGTTTGCTTTCGGGGGCGAGGCATACCAATATCGAGTTCTTCCGTTCGGTCTATCACTCTCACCCCGCACTTTCACGAAGTGTGTGGATGCGGCGCTGGCTCCGCTGTGACTCCAGGGCATCCGCATACTGAATTACATAGACGATTGGTTGATACAAGCTCAATCAGAGCAGATAGCGTTTCGGCATTGAGATGTCGATCTCGCTCACATGAAAGAGTTGGGGTTAAGACTAAACGCAAAGAAAAGTGTGCTTTCTCCAGTACAGAGGACCACTTATCTAGGCGTAATGTGGGATTCGACCACGATGCAGGCACGTCTGTCTCCTGCTCGGATCAAGTCGATCCTGATGGCAGTCAAGAGAGTGAGAGAAGGCCAGTCACTCACTGTGAAGCAGTTCCAGAAACTCTTGGGTCTGATTGCAGCTGTGTCCAACATGATACCTTTTGGCCTGTTGTACATGAGACCCTTGCAGTGGTGGCTCAGGACCAAAGGGTTTTCCCCGAGGGGCAACCTGTTTCACATGATCAAGGTCACGCGGCGATGCTTACGTGCCTTAGACATGCGGAAGAAACCTTGGTTCCTGTCACAAGGCCCCATGTTGGGGGTTCCATGTCGTTGCATAATGCTAATGATGGACGCCTCCCTCACGGGCTGGGGAGCGTTCATGAGTGGCCGCTCTGCCCAGGGTCTGTGGGAAGGTCCTCATCTCATGTGGCACATCACTTGCCTGGAGATGCTGGCCGTGTTTCGAGCATTGAAGCAATTTCTCCCAGACCTGAGAGGCCACCATGTGCTTGTTCGCACAGACAACACATCGGTGGTCTCTTACATCAACCGCCAGGGGGGTCTGTGCTCGTGCCCCCTTTCCAGGCTGGTGCACCAGATCCTTCTGTGGGCCCAGGGGAAACTGCTTTCCTTGAGGGCAGTGTAAATCCCTAGACACCTCAATCAGGGAGCAGACATCCTGTCGAGGCAGGGACTGAGGCCCGGGGAATGGAAGCTCCACACCGAGGTAGTGGAGCAGATTTGGAAGAAGTTCGGTCGAGCCCAGGTAGACTTGTTTGCGTCTCGATAGACCTCACAATGTCCCCTCTGGTTCTCTCTGACTCATCCGGCTCTGCTGGGGCTGGTTGCCATGGTACAGACATGGCCGAGGCTTCATCTGTACACCTTCCCCCCAATTGTTCTGCTCCCGGGAGTTCTGGAGAGAGTTCGCCAGGACATGGTTCGTCTCATATTAGTAGCCCCATACTGGCCGGGCCGGCCATGGTTTGCGGACCTGGTAGCCCTACTCGAAGACTCTCCATGGGAGATTCCCGTCCGGCGGGATCTCCTCTCACACGCGGGGGGCACCATCTTTCACCCCCGCCCTTTGTTCACAGTTGTGGAAGCTGTGAGTGTGGCCCCTGAGGGGGCACAGCTCATAGCATCCGGTCTCTCAACTGAAGTTGTTGAGACCATCCTCCACTCCAGAGCTCCTTTCACGAGGAAATCGTATGCTGCTAAGTGGCATCTGTTCACTTCATGGTGTAACAGCCGTCAGTTAGACCCAGTCAATTGCCATGTTGGGCCAGTGCTGGAATTTCTGCAAGAGAGATTTGCCACAGGGTTATCCTCCTCCACTTTAAATGTCTACATGGCTGCTATTGCTGCTCACCATGCCCATGTGGGCGAGCAGTCTCTGCGGAGGAACCCATTGGTGACACGTTTCCTCTGGGTTACCAGGAGGCTGAGGCCTCTGGTACGCCCAAGGATGCCTTCTTGGGATTTGGCTGTGGTTTTAGAGGCCCTTTCGAAAACTCCCTTTGAACCCATGGAAAAGGTTTCTCTGAGATTTCTTACAGTTAAGACTGTATTTCTACTAGCCATCTCTTCCCTGAAGAGAGTCGGTGGCTTGCAGGCCCTGTCAGTGGCCCCATCATGTCTTGAGTTTGCGCTTGGTATGGCGAGAGCTTTTCTGTACCCCAGGTCAGGGTATGTCCCAAAGGTGCCCTCTGTTGTTCCACAGCCAGTCGTTCTACAGGCATTCTGTCCTCTTCCCTTTCGTGACACTGACCAGAAAAAGCTTAATTGTGTGTGTCCAGTGCGAGCACAGAGCTGCCCTGTGGAGCAAGTCAGACCAGTTATTTGTATGTTACGGTCCTTATAAGAAGGGTCTTCCTGCGAACAAGCAGACCCTCAGCAGGTGGATAGTGGATGCTATCACTACTTCATACGAGTCATCTGGTCTCCCCTCACCACTGGGGGTCAGGGCACATTTGTTGATGCAACCGTGTCATTTGAACTTACTTATATGCAGATTTGATCCGTTTTGTCGAACCGTAGTTACTCGGGATTTGAACCGGAGCTCCTCGCCTCTCAAGTACGTTTCCGT
>NW_015542393.1:657482-685083 GCF_001515605.1 Sinocyclocheilus anshuiensis | reverse complement strand
TTCAGGTACGTATTGCGGCGGTTCAGAATTCAAATATCCGGGGACTGTCGCTAAAAGTTAATGCTCTATCGCGTTGGAAATGTGCCCTACACCAAACCCAACCCTAAACCTACCCGATAGTGTTAACAAATGCAAAACTGATATAAAAACACATTTGTTGATGCAACCGTGTCATTTGAACTTACTTATATGCAGATTTGATCCGTTTTGTCGAACCGTAGTTACTCGGGATTTGAACCGGAGCTCCTCGCCTCTCAAGTACGTTTCCGTACTCCGTGAGCTACCGAACAAACCTACCGTTAATGAAAACCCATTGATATGAAGCTGGATATGTGCGGTGCTAACTTTCAAAAGCATCAGTTTTCAAATCTACCAGCATATTAAAATTGTTTTGAAGTCATAACATGATATTCTTTATTAATCGAAACTCTGTAAATGTGTGTGAAAAGGAATAAAAGGTGTCGGAGTTTTACTGCCTATAGTCTTCATTTCTTTTGGAAACTGCAGTGATATGTACTTATTGGTACGTATTTCGCGTCTCGCGAAAATGTGCCCCCGGGTACGTGTTTGCCATGAGACCAGGTTGGTTAATTTGCTAATTTTGTTCAAGTGCATGATTTATTTAAGTCCATTTGCCATACTAACAAGAAACTATGCTTCTAACCACAGGCTGAGAGTTGTACTTCCAACCACACAACTTTGCAATGATGTTTTTGCGAACTATAGATTCAGGAAACACCAAATCATTGAACTATGGTGGTAACTTAGGAACAACCACAGTTGGCTAATTATGCTTTTGAGAAATGCACACCACAGCAGTTACTGTGTTTACAAAGGACTCCTTCTGAGTCATAATTCATTTTTTCCGTCATTGAAGCACTTATGAATGGCTAGATTTGAGCAGCTATACTTATTTCTTAAGTAAAAGTCATTTGGCTCCTAAATGTTTATTTTTTTGATGATCTTGTAATTTATTTTCTGTCTGGAGCTCTGATCTCACTTTCTTTGCTTGTTGTAATGCATGGCAGAGCGGGGAACTGACACATATCCTTTTACGTTAAAAGTCACTTTGGTCAGGGTGACTTTAATCTCCCACAGAAAAAAATCCACAAAGCACACATCATTATACCGCATCGTCTTGCTTCAAGGTAAAACGTTTATTCTTTTTTTTTTCACAAAAAATAAACTCTTCTTCAAATGTCTGCCTTTCCCCCAGGAATGAATGTTCTTTGCCATGAAGATCTGATCAGCTTTTAAGGGTATTTTATCAAATACATTGAACATGCCGTTACATTTATGTAACTGAAAGACAATCAAACGTGAAAAAAACAAGCTGTATGGATGATCTCTGTTCCCTGCCCACATATCAAAGTCCCTGTCTTCTAATCAGTAGGACAGATGTAGGATTCTGCTGTCTGTGATGTAGATTGGCATGCAGCAAAAGCGTGAGGCACGTATCCTTTTTACTGACTCGCCTTATTGGCATTCAACGCCATTGTTCTCCCATTTCAACGCTTTGCTGTTCCCTTTCAGTCAGTCACGTTCGACGTTACGTCCTCGTTCCCTGAAGGAGGGAACGGAGACGTTACGTCCCGTCGCCACAGTTGCTGTACCACCGCTGTACGGCCGGGGCACGTAGTCTCGGCTCCTCAGCGAAAAACTGATGTGCGTTTGCACGCGCTCTCCTTTTATACCCGCGCTGCGGGGCGGGGTGCGCGTGGCGAAACACGCACGCCAACTGTCATTGGCTTGTTTAGTTTACACTCGAAGGTGATTGGGCTCTCGGGCGAGATCCCAATTCGTCAGTCACGACTGACGTAACGTCTCCGTTCCCTCCTTCAGGGAACGAGGGTTACACAAGTAACCGAGACGTTTCCATGGCAACCCGAGGCGTAATCAGAAGCAGCCAGTTAAAGATGTGCCTCTATCACAGATAGCGGCGCCAGTTCCCGATAAAAAAGAGAGCTGAGATAAAACGTCCTACATATATGCCTTAAGAGAGAATCTCAAGTCCTATAATATATCACAACTCCTGAGAGGGACAGAACACACTGCCGCAACCAACGTTAGTGTGCTGCTCTACTTAGTGTGTCTTTTAGCAGTATTATGTAATACATATAGTGGACACTACCTTCTAATTAGTGGGTTTGGATATTTTGATTACACCTACCATCAGGTGCATAAAATCAAGCATACAGCAAAGCAGATTGTCTAGAACAGGGGTGTCAAAATCAATTCTTGGAGGGCCACAACCCTGCAGAGTTTAGATTAAACCCTATACTTAAACACACCTGATCAAACTAAACAAGTCCTTCAGGCTTATTTGAAAACTACATAAGATGTGTGTTGGAGCAGGGTTGGAACAAAACTCTGCAGGGCTCCGGCCCTCCAGGAATTGAGTTTAACAACCCTGGTCTAGAGCAAACGTATTTGGTAGAACATCAACCTTTTATGTTGCAGAAGAATCTAACAAGCTTGTAGAAAGGAAACCTGTCTTTGGAACCCACTGCCCAAGATCAGTGAAGTTCTACAAATTTCCATGTTCCAACTTCCAATGTCTACTGCAGGGATTCCCAAACTTATTGAGTCACATACACTATGTTAAAAAGTTTAAGGTTGGACAGATTTTTTTTAATTAATACTTTGGCACAGATAGATTAAATTAAATCTTACAAAATATTTACATTTTAAATAAATGCTGTTTTTTTTCTACACTCATGTCTGTAGTAATGACTGCTGAAAATTCAGCTTTTCCATCACAGGAATAAATTGCATTTTAGAAACTAGCTATTTTAAGTTGCAATAATATTTGAAATGCAGCCCTGGTAAAAAAACAAAACAAAACATTAAATTAATTACTTTTCATTAAATTATTACTTTTCAACGGAAGTATACTGTGTATATACTGTCATTACTATCAAAATCATTCAATCAGTATTTGCCAGTAAAAATTACCCAGCAAGGCAGAGTTAATACTGAAATAAAAACAAAAAATGGGCAAAGTTTGTCCTTTGCTGGGTATGTTATTTTCTTCATACTCAGTAAAAAGATTAAGTTTTCATGAAGGACATTTTACCCTTTCTATGGTAGGACATTTTAAAGATGATTTACAGCTTCTAAGATTGAAAACAAGACATGCAAGGTGTCGTTTTAAATTCTTTTGTGGCCAAGTACCGATAAGGTGAGAGACTTTAAAATTAATTTTGCTGGTGTAGATGAGACCTTTCCTTTAGCTTTAAAAACCCTGTCAAAGTATCAAAACTTTCATTGCACCATGTCAGTTACTTCAGTCATTGATTGATTCCTCAAAGGTGAAAAGTTCCAGGCACATCTTCGTATATGACAAAGCCACTCTTTTTACCTCAGTCTGACTGACATTTTCAACTGCTTTGATTCTTTTCATTTTAGTGCATTTCGCCCGGTTGCATCATCAAGATTCAAGCACTGATACATGAATAATTATGTTAAAATTGTCAAAAATGTCACCAGCAGTGTTTGTGAGACTATATGTGTAATGACATTAAAAGGTATTTGCTATAACTTGTTTTCAGGACATGTTGTGAAAGTCAGGTTATATGTACAGTGTCTGGACAGTCAAGTGTTGTCCAGTTCCATAAGTACCCTCAAAGGGATAGCAGCACCACACACATGCATCGTGGTACTCTCATGAATGGCGGCAGAGACTGACAAGAAATTGTTGAATAAAGTTGTTATTTTTGTACTCTTTGCTCACAAAAAGTATTCTCTAGTGAAAGTGACGTGACATGTGGCCAAGTATGGTGACCTCGCCACAGTTGCTGTACCACCGCTGTACGGCCGGGGCACGTAGTCTCGGCTCCTCAGCGAAAAACTGATGTGCGTTTGCACGCGCTCTCCTTTTATACCCGCGCTGCGGGGCGGGGTGCGCGTGGCGAAACACGCACGCCAACTGTCATTGGCTTGTTTAGTTTACACTCGAAGGTGATTGGGCTCTCGGGCGAGATCCCAATTCGTCAGTCACGACTGACGTAACGTCTCCGTTCCCTCCTTCAGGGAACGAGGGTTACACAAGTAACCGAGACGTTTCCATGGCAACCCGAGGCGTAATCAGAAGCAGCCAGTTAAAGATGTGCCTCTATCACAGATAGCGGCGCCAGTTCCCGATAAAAAAGAGAGCTGAGATAAAACGTCCTACATATATGCCTTAAGAGAGAATCTCAAGTCCTATAATATATCACAACTCCTGAGAGGGACAGAACACACTGCCGCAACCAACGTTAGTGTGCTGCTCTACTTAGTGTGTCTTTTAGCAGTATTATGTAATACATATAGTGGACACTACCTTCTAATTAGTGGGTTTGGATATTTTGATTACACCTACCATCAGGTGCATAAAATCAAGCATACAGCAAAGCAGATTGTCTAGAACAGGGGTGTCAAAATCAATTCTTGGAGGGCCACAACCCTGCAGAGTTTAGATTAAACCCTATACTTAAACACACCTGATCAAACTAAACAAGTCCTTCAGGCTTATTTGAAAACTACATAAGATGTGTGTTGGAGCAGGGTTGGAACAAAACTCTGCAGGGCTCCGGCCCTCCAGGAATTGAGTTTAACAACCCTGGTCTAGAGCAAACGTATTTGGTAGAACATCAACCTTTTATGTTGCAGAAGAATCTAACAAGCTTGTAGAAAGGAAACCTGTCTTTGGAACCCACTGCCCAAGATCAGTGAAGTTCTACAAATTTCCATGTTCCAACTTCCAATGTCTACTGCAGGGATTCCCAAACTTATTGAGTCACATACACTATGTTAAAAAGTTTAAGGTTGGACAGATTTTTTTTAATTAATACTTTGGCACAGATAGATTAAATTAAATCTTACAAAATATTTACATTTTAAATAAATGCTGTTTTTTTTCTACACTCATGTCTGTAGTAATGACTGCTGAAAATTCAGCTTTTCCATCACAGGAATAAATTGCATTTTAGAAACTAGCTATTTTAAGTTGCAATAATATTTGAAATGCAGCCCTGGTAAAAAAACAAAACAAAACATTAAATTAATTACTTTTCATTAAATTATTACTTTTCAACGGAAGTATACTGTGTATATACTGTCATTACTATCAAAATCATTCAATCAGTATTTGCCAGTAAAAATTACCCAGCAAGGCAGAGTTAATACTGAAATAAAAACAAAAAATGGGCAAAGTTTGTCCTTTGCTGGGTATGTTATTTTCTTCATACTCAGTAAAAAGATTAAGTTTTCATGAAGGACATTTTACCCTTTCTATGGTAGGACATTTTAAAGATGATTTACAGCTTCTAAGATTGAAAACAAGACATGCAAGGTGTCGTTTTAAATTCTTTTGTGGCCAAGTACCGATAAGGTGAGAGACTTTAAAATTAATTTTGCTGGTGTAGATGAGACCTTTCCTTTAGCTTTAAAAACCCTGTCAAAGTATCAAAACTTTCATTGCACCATGTCAGTTACTTCAGTCATTGATTGATTCCTCAAAGGTGAAAAGTTCCAGGCACATCTTCGTATATGACAAAGCCACTCTTTTTACCTCAGTCTGACTGACATTTTCAACTGCTTTGATTCTTTTCATTTTAGTGCATTTCGCCCGGTTGCATCATCAAGATTCAAGCACTGATACATGAATAATTATGTTAAAATTGTCAAAAATGTCACCAGCAGTGTTTGTGAGACTATATGTGTAATGACATTAAAAGGTATTTGCTATAACTTGTTTTCAGGACATGTTGTGAAAGTCAGGTTATATGTACAGTGTCTGGACAGTCAAGTGTTGTCCAGTTCCATAAGTACCCTCAAAGGGATAGCAGCACCACACACATGCATCGTGGTACTCTCATGAATGGCGGCAGAGACTGACAAGAAATTGTTGAATAAAGTTGTTATTTTTGTACTCTTTGCTCACAAAAAGTATTCTCTAGTGAAAGTGACGTGACATGTGGCCAAGTATGGTGACCCATACTCGGAATTAGTGCTCTGCATTTACCCATCCAAAGTGCACACACACAGCAGTGAACACACACAAACCGTGAACACACACCCGGAGCAGTGGGCAGCCATTTTATGCTGCGGCGCCCGTGGAGCAGTTGGGGGTTCGGTGCCTTGCTCAAGGGCACCTCAGTCGTGGTATTGAAGGTGGGAGAGAGCGCTGTACATTCACTCCCCCCACCTACAATCCCTGCCAGTACGAAACTCGAACCCACAACCTTTGGGTTATGAGTCCGACTCTCTAACCATTAGGCCACGACTTCCGCTCATTCTTGTAGCTTCATAACATTACGGTTGAACCACGGGTGTCACATGAACTATTTTAACGACGTCCTTACTACCTTTCTGGGCCATAAAACGTTTCAGTAGCGTTGCTGTCTATGCAGGGTCAGAAAGCTCTCGGATTTCATCAAAAATGTCTTAATTTGTGTTCCAATGATGAACGAAGGTCTTGCAAGTTTGGAATGACATGAGAGTGAGTAATTAATGACATAATTTAAATTTTTGGGTGAACTAACCCTTTAACCTCTCTCCATACTCATATTTCCACTACTGTCACAGTGCTACACTTGAGCTTCACTGTGCCAGGTACACTATGTAAGCCAGTGTATCATCAGATTTTGAACAAGAACAGTTTTTCTCTATAGAAAAAAACTGCTTTCTACCTTCAAACAAGACTTGTCATCTTCTTCGAACACGATTATAACCAATAGCAACCGTATAATGGCAATTCCCTCAAAAATGATTTTATGTGGTGCTAATAAGCCTGCAACTAGCATGCAGTGGTTTGCAGTAAACACATTTGCTCTTTTTTGAAAAGGGGATGGACTGGAGGTAGTAAATGCAAAATGTTCACAAAATTTCACCTTACTGCCTCCCTTCTTTTCTCAACCGTTTCCAAACAGGTTTAACAAAAGAAATAGGAGGGTAGGATGGGGAGCGTTCCTCAGTAAATTAAACACATAGCGCTTATCGCAAACTGCGTTTAGCAAAACACAAGTAAGAGATGTGCACACGCTCAACTGACAATAACTGCCTACAGACTGCCACCGCTTCGTTGACTTCAAAAACACCCGCCACTTATTTACTGGGCCTGGAAAAACCGAACGCCCCTCCTTAAGTTAATCACTACCGCGGTCCGTTGGGAGATCACCTTCCCTCCCTTACTGGCTCCTGTCTCCATAAATTTTACGAGGCCACTGCATTTAGTTTCATGGAAGGCTAATTCTGTTTGTTTAGAATGGCATGCGCCATACGTTGACCGGGATGCTTAATTAGTGCTATTATGAAATCGTGTTTACAAATGAGCTGAGTAATCCCTGTGACAGCATGCTAAGTTGTACTTCTCCTTTTCCCCTGTGCCTTAACTAGAGCACCAAAGAAGAAAGAAAAGAGCACAGGAAGAGGTTAGCAGCTAGTGGTTCTCCTCTAAATTCTATAATGGCTATACACTTTCAGCAGAGAACAACTGAAATGAATAGATCAAGGTCCACACAGCTGTGCCTCCTGCAGAACTCAAAATGTTTCACATTTCTTTATCTAATGAAATTGAGAGCTGCATATACATAGTGCATAAATATGCATGCAAAATACGTTTTAGATGACATCCTTGGGCTGAAAGGGATCTCTTGTACAGCTTGTATATCTCTAGAGTATTCGGTGTACAGTCAACATCTGTCTGCAAGAGAGAAGGATGATTAGTCTTTACATGATTACATTCAAAACCATCAAAACTCATACGAATGTGTCCATCGCAGCACGTCTAAATTGTTTATAATGTTATCACAGGAACTTGGGAAATTACATTTGGGTACATTCAGATTTATATGTTGATAGCAGACATTTTCTCACCAAAGCAATGCACAAATCATGTGAATTGCAGTTGCATAGGGAGCTTAGAAGTAGGTTAATAATGGGTGAGGCTTTTAATGAAGGTGTGAAGGTGAATACACTTTTTTTCAGGGTATGGACCACTGTCAGCGACAAACAATGTGTTAAAATTATAGCTGATACAATTTGATCACCTAGGCAAGATGCAACATGATAGGGGTGGCAAGTTTATGATGTTGTGAAGGAGAAGCTGGTAGTCTCACTGTGAAATGATGCTCTGTTTATGCTTTATCAAAAGCTGTGTTAATTTAATTCATGCTATGACATTAAAAAAATTGCCTTCTGTGACCCTGAAGACATTATGTCTGCTTCTGTTTAGACCACTATGAAAAATGAACTTTAGTATGTTGTTGTCGACATTCACTGAAACATACCGGCCATTTGTGTGCAGAAATTAAACATAAACCACATTTATGGAGTGTTAAGTCACTTAAAAAAATTATCAAGCCAACCAGTAAATTTGGTGCTACTTAACAACACAGATACATATTTTTACCTAAGCTTCCTGTTTATTTGTTCGTAAAAAGCTTTAAATGAAACAATTAGCTAATTATAAGGTAATAAACAGTGGGTCCATGGAGTGTTGAGGTCAAAATTGACTTCACACTTAAACACAGATGCAGTGGTAAGGTGTTACCTCACAAACTGCACATACAAAATGAAACACTGCCCTGAAAAAAAAATAGCTCACCAGATTGCCAACTCACATACTGAAGAGTTATGATCACACCATCCTCCAACCAACTGTAAAACTAGTGTTAATAGGCAAGACTTAAAAACTTTGGCATTTTATAAAAGTTATAATTAGCAGAGTTTACCTCAGAACAAAATAATAAAATAAAAAATGTATAAAAATACAGTATACTCAAGTAAAATAATATATACTGCATATATATCGCTGCATATTGGCAATGCTGTAAATATACCCTATAGCAAATCTGTTTGAAAACTGCTTGATATTTTCCGAAAATGTTACCTGTTATAACCCAGCACTAATCTGCTAAACACCACTATAAAACATTAATAAATTCAAGGAATCCTAAACATTAACTTCATGATTTTGTGAATAGTGCTATAAAAAATTGACTTGACAGTCTTCATTCCAAAACATCTGACCTCTGAACGTCATGATTGACCAATGAGAATAAAGTGTTCAAGAGAGGCGTGGAATAATACTTTAAACTCTTCAGTCAGTCTCACAGCCTGTGATGTGGCAATATATTATTCATCAAAGATGCCTACTTGGATATACACAGAAAAATGCATGTGTCTTGTTCACAGAGGCACCTGTCACCAGAGGGGGGAGTTTCTATTACAGGAGCATTCTGCGTTTTAAAGCCTGTGTGATGACATTTGGTGAATTATTTAAACGTGATTGCTATACCCCAAAGCGATATTAGAGATGCTTCAAATGCAATTCAGAGCATGAGGCCCATTATTTTCATGTGTACACACCACTGTGAGGGGAAAATTAGCTTTTTATTTGGTCTCTATACAGCAATCGTTCCCCTTCCTCAGCTTAAAGCATTTAGACATACCATCATCCTATGTTTCCTTCTCCTCTTTCAGTGACACTCAGATGTAATCCCCTTGTGAGGAATGTCAAAGGAAGTGTGGTCTCTCCTCCTCTGTGACTCTAGAGTCTTTTAATACCATTCCAGGAGCTTTTGATCTGACTTGTGACCTGCAAACAACAACTTCCTGTGTAAGATTATACCTTTTACCTCGCAATCGCATCATCACAAGGGCAAATTACCGACTGCACATTTTCTTTTACTTTATTTTTTTGTCTCGTCCATACTTTGCTTGGATAGTCACCATATGAACAAGCCACCTAGCCATGTCATGATTAGAAAAGGCCATGTGGTTTCATTACCTGGATAAATAAAGGTCACCCCACTGTGCTGTGTAGAGAAACGACAGCTTCCTCCAGCCATCTGGAGTTTACTGTTCCCATCATAAACTGCTGTAATTGGTGAGACACAACACAATTTTCATATTCGTCCCTGAAACACAACGACTTTTGTGAAGCGCATGAGACCATCAAGAAACACATGGCACTGAACTTAGCCCAGTTGTATGATACATAAGAGGTGAAAATTGTTAACTAAAAGATATCACCATCTATTTTATGTAGGGATGCACGATATTTAATTTTTGCCGATATCCGATATGCCGATATTTTTCAACTAATTTTGGCCGATACCGATAGATTTCCTTTTGTTTGGAAACAACACCAAGTCTCTCCTGTACAGAAATGATAAGATAAATATTTTGGTTCGTTTTAACAAGAAGTTATTTGTTAGAATTAAATAAACAATAATGAAGGTTTTTTGACAGTACATTGAAGCTTTGAAAATAACTATAAATAAACTATATATCAATCGCTGCATTTTTTCCCCAGAAAGATGCAAGGTTAACCTTAACATTTTATTTAACATTTGTAGATTATCTAAAGCAAAAGAGTTGTACAACTTCTGAAAATATTTTAGAGCTTATGATTTGTTTAAAAAAAAATTACATATTAATGAATTAATCAGTATAAAATTATTATTTTACAAGTGTCATATTTGCAATTTTTTTTCATGTAAGCTATAGCTTCTGACCTTTAAATCAAAACATACTCATTATTTTATGACATCAATTACTGCTTTATTTAATCAGAAACACAGTCTAAATGTTATTTGTGTAGGCTATTTTACTTTATAGCTCATTTAATTAGAAGTAGGCCAACAGCGCCCCCTACAGATTAAAACTCCTTACTGAGCGGGCATTAGGACCTGGGGGAGGCTGCCGCTGCTGCCACTGCACATGCTATTACTGTTTACTCTATCATACCAAATGCGTCATTCTGTATGTGCTTTCACAGATTAAAGGCAGGGATCCAAACAGTCAATCTAATCATCATTCAGACAAAACTTTGCTTCAAGAATGGGCCACAACTGCTGACTTGATCTAATCGCTAGCACACCCTGAGCACATGTGAGTTAAGGCATCCCTCTTCTTGGCAAGACATTCGCATCATTTTTCATATCGGGCCGATGCCGATATTTACATTTACAAGCCATCATCGGCCAGTTCCGATAGCAGTCCGATAATATCATGCATCCCTAATTTTATGGTCACATTTGTGATAATCAGAGTTCATTAAGACAATTGTTTTGTATTACAATATGCCAATGATGCATTATCTAATAAAATATGCACTAATTTGCATATATTTCTAGAACAGAAATCAAAACATTAAATAAAGTCAGGTTCAGCATTCTTTTTTCATTTTTGCTAATTTAGACATTTTTTTAAGATCTCTTTTTATCACTCCCAAAAAAATTTACTTTTTTTCTCAGAATTGCAAGGAAAAATTAATTGATTAATTAATTCATTCATTCAATCAGTAGCGGAAATAAGCTTCCATTCAAAACAGCCACAGATAAAAAAATAAAAAAATAGGAATAAAATGTTAAATAAATAAAGTGAATGATATATGAACAAATCCCTCTGTATAAAGCTTCAGACTATACAGAATAAAACAGGAAAGTTTGGTTTTTGATTTAATTGAAATCTACAGATGCAAATAGAGTGAGCAATAATATGAACTACTGCGTATTTTGGATATTTAATTTCCACTAGTCTGAAAGAAGGCATGTTATAGAAGCAAAATAACCCAAAACCTCAAAATTGACCAGTGCATGAAAAAAACTGTGGTTATGCCTGTAATATCTTGCCTTAACAAAAGCTATCCATTAGCATCTTAATGGAACACAATTAGTCCGAACACATTGCTATTTTTGAAGGGCTGTCAATGAGCAATCATTCTTTGGTGTAGTTATGCTTGCACATACTGTATGCATTGATTAATAACAATGTAAAGTAACTTCAACTTATAATTTAAAATTAAAATGTTTTCAGAGCCTGCGATTATTGAATTGGACTCTGGGTGAATTGCATTAAGAACTGGACTAAGGATTGGTGTAGTAATTAGAAACTATTTTATTCACAAGCTGTTCCTGTGTGATCCCGGTACACCAACTCATTTAAATCTTTATTATCATTTCTCATGATTAACTTACTCCCAAGGCAACCTTATCACAGATGATTGTGAATTCAGAGTCTCTCATCTGAGCCATATTGAAGGGAAAGACTGTTAGTGCTGAAGGGAGAAGCTTCTCATCATCTCTGGCAGAAACAGGTTAGCTCTTGAAGAATACAACAGGGGGACGTTCCCTAGCTATACATCTCTGCACGATTATAGTATTCATGAAATTGCTGTTTGTTTCCTGCTGCCACACAATATGTCACATCAGGGTTACTTTTGCTCTCTGCAGTTGGCCAAAACTGTTTATTCAATACACAAGTATAAGTAACATTTGTTGTATAAGTTGGATATTTAATTGTGAATGGTCATTTCCCTACAGCTTATCGTTGCCTTCATCTAACACTTAAAGTTAATCTTTATAAACACTAATAATTTAGTAAAATTGTTAAATTTAATCTTCAACAAATTTCAAAATGCATAACCATTTTTAATTTTTCAAACATTTATGCAATTTAGTCACTTCAGTTCTTTATTTATAATAAATTTGCAAAGTTATCACAAAACTCATTTTTGCTTTGTCATTATGGGATATGGAGTGTAGGTTGATTTGAAGAAAAAAAAATAGTTTAGCATAAGGCTCCAAAATAACAAAATGTGAAAAAAATTATATATATACACTGAACAAAATTATAAACGCAATGCTTTTGTTTTTGCCCCCATTTTTCATGAGCTGAACTCAAAGATCTAAGACTTTTTCTATTACACAAAAGGCCTATTTCTCTCAAATATTGTTCACAAATCTGTCTAAATCTGTGTTAGTGAGCACTTCTCCTTTGCCGAGATAATCCATCCAACTCACAAGTGGCAGAACATTACAATCTAAAATTGCTCTTTAAAGCATTAAAATAACTAAATTAAAAGTTAAAATCACTGAATTAAAAATGAAAATAAATAATAAAGAAAATTGCTACATTTTAACTGCTATAAGAAACACATATTAACTAATTTGAGCTTAGTAATTAGTACTGTAGCCTATAGCTTACATTTGATTTACCTATTACAATAGTCCACTTACAGTTATTGCTATCATAAAAATACACTTTATATGTAGTTTTAAAATTTTACAAGACACATTTAATGTCCAAAAACAATTTTATTTAGCAAAATGTATATTTTACTCAGAATTATTGCGCTTCTATTCGATTGCGCTCAGTCTGTTTAGCGCGCATGCGCGCAGCAGCGCTTGTTGCTCTCGCGTGCCTCGAATACTCCTGACAGCAAAATGGATATGTTTGTATGACTTTCTAACATTTACAGATGAAAAATATACCTGTGACATGTCAGTTATGCACTGAGGAAAACACAACGTCTCAAATGCATTAAATATGCAAGATATAAGTGAAAGTGACGTGACATGTGGCCAAGTATGGTGACCCATACTCGGAATTAGTGCTCTGCTTTTATCCCATCCAAAGTGCACACACACAGCAGTGAACACACACACACCGTGAACACACACCCGGAGAAGTGGACAGCCTTTTTTTTGCCGCAGCGCCCAGGGAGCAGTTGGGGGTTCAGTGCCTTGCTCAAGGGAACCTCAGTCGTGGTATTGAAGGTGGGAGAGAGCGCTGTACATTCACTTCCCCCACCTACAATCCCTGCCGGTACGAGACTCGAACCCACAAACTTTGGGTTACGAGTCCGACTCTCTAACCATTAGGCCACGACTTCCCGATATATTCACTGTTTGTCATGGTGGATCGATTTGATCCATGATCGACATTAAGGTCTGCTTAAGAATAAGCGTGCACAATTTAGTGAGATTGTGTGAATTTAATTTGTTGTTAATGGAACCGCTTTAGCCCCGATTGATTTGTTAGGTTATTTCAAGTCAGGTTTTGGACTTTAATCCTAGGTTTTCCTCTGGTCTCCGTGGTGTTGTGATTCCTCCTATTCAAGAAGCAGCGTGATGAGAGAACGCGCTTGAGAAACAGTTTAGAGAGGAGAAATCAATCTACATATAAAATATTGGTCACAGATTATTGGTCACTTTCTAAATAATAAAAGTGTATAGTGCATCCACTAGTAATTATATATAAATGAATCATTTTTTATATATATAAAATCAGTATATACACACACTAACGTTCAAAAGTTTTGGTTAGTATGATTTTAAAAAAATAAATTCTTTTATTCAGCAAGGATGCATTAAATTGATAATGAGTGACAGTAAAGACATTCATAATGTTAAAAATATTGATATTTGAAATAAATGTTTTTTTTTTCACACTTCCAAAGAAGATATTAGAATGATTTCTAAAGGATCGCGTGACATTGAAGATTCAGCTTTGCCATCGAAGATTCAGCTTTGCCATCATAAGAATAAATGACAAAGAAATAAAAAAAAATTGTTTTTTAGTTTTTTTTTTTAGTTGTCAGCGTTGCTGCTTTACTGTGTTTTCAAATAAATGCACTGTACATTCAAATAAATGTAGCCTTGGTGAACATATTCATAGGAGGTTAATCCGCAGAGTGGTACAATGAAATTATGGCCATCACCATCTATGTGTCCATGTGTAATTGAGTGAAATGACATCATCACTTCATTGAAGGATATAATAATTGACTCTTTCTGCCACTACAATAAGAGCTGTCAGACATCTGTGTGATGAGGAGTCACAGGTCAGAGTCAAAAAGAGCTAACACACTTATGGAAGAAATACAGAACTAAGAGTACTAAGAATGTCAGCTATTGAGAAATTGCTCTCAAGTTGGGGGTTTAGAGTGGGTGTTGAATCTGGGGGTGGGGTGGTTGTCCACTGAAGAGAAGAACAGGAAATTTATTCAATTTCTTGTCCAGTTCATCTCTTTTCTCCTCGGTACCCTCCAGGACCCTGGCTTGCGGTACCAGACCCAGGAAACATAACAAAAGGGGCTCTGTTGCATCTCTGCCCTGCAGCCCAGCTCTCCCCTGAGGTCTGCCTGACCATCGATCGGAAGCTACATGACAAACAAGCAGAATGAGCTGCCCGGCAAGCAGGACCACTTCAAACAGGAGTCATTCTGTGCCTGTCAATTACCCACACTTACTGTTTCGAACTCGTTCGTTTTCAAGGTCCCTACCAGCTGTGCATGAGCAATGCTCAATAATGCTTTTGTAACTGTTTACACTTAAACAACAACAACAACAAAAAATAGATACAATAAAATGTTTTTTAAAGCAAATCATATCTGCTACATTCTTTATGGTTACAGTGATGAACTGGTCACACAACTGAGATATCACATGCTAAGGTACATTTAAAGGGACAGTTCAACCAAAAAATAAAATTCTGCCATCATGCACACATCCTACAGTTTGACTTACTGTAGAAACCAAATTAGATTTTTATAGCAGAATGCCCAAACTGTTATTTTTCAAATAATTGAAGTAAATGGTGACAGATTGTCAAGCAAGATTTTCAGTGAATTACAACTTACATTGCATTCTGTTCCTCACAAAATGCTTTCATGTGGCTTTTTGTGAGGAACAGAACAAGACTTCTATTCCATTCAAGTCCTATGGACTACTTATATAATGCTTTTATGATGCTTTTTTCGGCCTTTTTGTAGTTTGACAGCCAGGACACCATTCACTTTCATTGAATGGACAAGAGAAGTGAATATTTATCAAAACTTCTCTTTTTGTGTTCCACAGGAAAAAAAAAGTTTTTGGAATGGCACGAGGGTGAAAAAATATGCATTTAAAACTTCATTACTTATAGGTCACAAACAGCAGAATACTTAAAATCTACAGACATTTATTTTACGTTTTTATTATTCAAGGCTATTCTGTTTCTGCCAATACAAACCCTCTCACCTCCATTCCCCAGTTGTGCCCCACTCGACTTTTCCCCCTTGCCACTGAATGGCAGCCTAGAGGATGGATCTCATGCTTGCAAATGCACTTCTCACTGGGAGTATTCAGTCAAGGGCTCCCCGTTGGATCTACCAATTAGCCTAGGCCTCCGGAGCTGGAGCTGTGAAAAAATGGCAGTCTAGAAGGAGCTTTTTGTACCTGAAAGCTTTATATGGGGTCTGGTATTTATGTAACACCGTGGCCCTGTGAGGCACGACATTTCGTTCCACTGTATGTCCCCACATGCAGCAGAATGACAATAAAGCTCAACTTGACTTGACTTGACTTGATAGAGAAAGCTGACGGGCAGACAGCCACCTCTATAATTACAAAGACATACTTATGGAAGAGAGGGAAGAAAATGTCATCCATTTAGTAATTTTCACTATAGGCAGCTGCTGTTAAGTACCTACTACTCGACCTGATAATATTTCATTGAAAGGTTGTGCAAAATTAAGAACTTAAATATTAGCTCTTATTTAATTCATGAATGTAAATTTGAACTGAATTTGAATGACAGGAAGAACAATATACTGAATCACATCAAAGAAATTAACACATTCTGTGAAATTGCATGTTCTTCCACTGTTGTTCTTCTGTCTGTCTCAGTTAAATGCTCACCAAGGCTGCATTTATTTGATAAAAATACATTAAAATCGAAAAGTATTACATTTTAAAATAACAGTGTTCTATTTTTAATATATTGTATGGTGTAATTTATTCATGTGATGACAAAGATGAATTATCAGCAGCCATTACTCCAGTCTTCAGTTTCACAGTGTCAGTGATGCTTCAGAAATCATTTTGATATGCTGATTTGGTACTTAATAACCATTTCTTATTATTAGCAATATTGAAAACAGCTGTGATGTTTAGTATTTTTGTAGAAGCCGTGATGCACTTTTCTACAAGATTTTTTGATGAAGATAACGTTAAAAAGAACATAATTTTAAATATTTTGTAACAATGTAAACATTTTTGATAAATTTAATGCACTCTAGCTAAATAACTACGTAAGCGTGTTCATAAAAAAAAAAAAAAAAAAACTTTTGAATGGTAGCATACTTGCATTTAAATGTGAATAGCAGTTCTGCATCATATTCAGGAATTTAATATGAACTTAAAAGGCATTTTTTGCTTCAGTTCTGAATAGCGCACAAGCCTGTTTCCCAGATCCCTAGAAAATCTGTTCTTTTGAAAGTTTCTACCCATCGTCTATTTATTCCAAAGTTTTGTCGAAGCAACATTCGGGTACTTAACCTCACCCACATGGAACTTGTTAGCAACTTTACAGCGCAGCGAATGTCTGCTTACACTATCTTCAAAAAGTGAGCAGCATTGAGGGCAGGGGTGGGGGAAACCACCTAAAGTAGGAGTGACATTGCGGGGGTGAAGTTTGGCAAAACTTCAGAACTTCAAAAGAGACAATGGCTGAGAGAGGTTTGAATGCTGTGATTAGCGGCAGGAGTGGAAAAAGGGAAACAGCTGGACAGTGCAGATACTGTTTCTGCAAGCCTCAACCCATCTCTAAAGGGTAAACACAACGTGAGCCTGTTTGATTTATGGTGCACGTCTCACACTGAGTGGCCATTATTCCCTGTGAAAAGGCCGAGCATCATGGGAGGAAATGTGTCCATAATGTAGCTTTTCACAGGTAAACTGAGGAAAGTAGAGAATTTTTTTTTTTTTTTCAAATACATTTCCTGCCCGTGAAATGCAGTTTAATGAACTGTCCTTTTCTGCCTCTTCAGTGTTATGTATTTTGTTAATGCGCTTGATCAGAAGTGCCATAAATTATGGGCGACATGAATAGAAGCCCATCTTTTTCTCATTTTACAATTTGGATTGTGATTAATTTCCAGATACCGCTCCCCTTTTTTGCTCATTTTTTGCCCCTGCATGTTCCCTACAATGCTTGTTTTCCTGTGTATGTGTCAAGCATGCATTTCACAACAAGGAAGTCTCAGAAGTAATTAATAGGACCTATTCATACTTGCCCTAATGGAGAGAGGAGAACAGTCTGAGCTTCAACAGCCATTTAAAATTAAGCGAGAAACACTTTATTGTTTTTAGCTCTTTTACTCTTTTCTGTATTCCCCCTTTTTTAGGAAGTTTCAAAAAGTGATCCCAAGTAAAAAAAAATAAATAATAATAAATACATAATTGGGCTTACTGGAAAAACATGTCTCTGACTAAATTTGTGCAAAAACGCCAAAGATGTGCAATTCACTGCAGTTTCCAGCTAAAATTAACAGAGGAAGTGAAACACCAATGACTTTTGTTGCTTTTCACATAAATTATGATTACAGGGGCAGATTATCTGCAGATTATACATATACAAAGGTTTTCTGGCATAGTAAACTTGCTCGATAGCTCCCCTGGTACAGTGCTGCACTTGCAATGCAGAGCGCTTGGGTGCAAGTCCCACGAAACAAGAGTCACAACACTTGGTAAAAAACATCAAAGACTTGTAGAAGCAAGCTACAAAGGTATGGTTGCTTCAGCAAATTTGATTCTCCCGTTTGCTTTTGTTAACACAAAAGGTTAGGTTTAGGGTAGGGTTTATTTAGTACATTATTTTAAATTGCGACAGAACATGAAGTTTTTGAGATATGTACAAAACATAGACAGATTCACATATATCTGTTTCAGATCAAACTGGATGCACTTTCACATTTCACAGCACCACATACTGGATATTTTACTTTGAAAGTATTGCAAAACATTCAAGAAGCAACGTGAAATCATTTTGCAGAACTGTCACCACACATTTTTTTTTCCAATGAACCAGGGTTGAATAAACAATAAGCCTTGGGGCACACAAAACACCTACTCTGACATGACTTTTTCTTACTGACTTAACTGCATTTTATGAAATCATGAACAATAATGGAAAATGACATCATGTGGTTCATTTTCAGAGCTGGAATTTTAGTCGGTTTCACATTCACCCCCATAAAATACGCATTGATATATATATAGTCCCCTCTTTGAGTGATATAAATGGTACTGATAGCTTCAGATGGACACAGTTTAGCCCTCATAATACCGCCAACAATCCAGTTGGCATCCATTACCTCAGTGCGCTAATGGAGTCACAGAGTGACTTGTGTGATTCATAATGTTTTTAACTAAAAGCCATATGAAAAATGTTATCAAATGACAGCAGTTAAGATGGATCTTACTCAATAGCATTAAAAATCAAAAACTCATTACTCATATTAATATGAATAGATATAACAAGCAGAAGTTGGAGCAAAAATGCCATCTGACCGCATGAAATGTAAATCTCTCACGAGCCGCCCATCCCCTGGCTATTACTGGAATTGCTATGGTCTTTGCTTTTGCAAGTTGTTGACCAGGAATAAGAGCTAATTGACTCAGTGCAGGGGAGGTATGGGAATATACATAAACATGTCAACCTTAAGTACCATTATAATTTACCAGAGCTTGGGTGGGATTGGACATTAGGATTTTTTTATAGGTTCCACAATGGAGACAAAATTGTTCTTTAACATAACTGAGGATTTATGGCCTTTCCCTCCTGCAGTAATCAATTCTGGATTTAGCACCCAACTTTAAGGATCGTTCCATTGTTCCAAGTGTAGTTTGCATAAAATGAATATTCAAAAAACTGTTCCTGCAAAAATAGGCATAACATATTTCAGATTAATAATATGCTAGCATTAGTACCAAGGTCAAAATTAAAGTAGCAGAAAACGGAAAACAATTATACTTTGACCTGACACAATAAAATGACTAAACGGTTCTTCCAGCTTTGGTCATAAAAGTAGTAATAGGCTTGAATACACATACTATAATATTGCAAACATTGTTTTACTCTTCTGTGAAAAATATGCAAAATACTTTTAGATATGTACTCTCTTAATGTGGCACAAAAAGCATCCTGATAGGCAGTACTTCTGTGTGGTTTAATATTACTTGGCATCTACACATAACAGAAGAGCTTTGTCAGTATTCCAGATAATTGTGAAATTGCATGAAAACATGACTATGAGCTGCCATCAAAGCCATCTACAGCAGCTGCTTTTGTGACTGGGCCAGTCAGACAAAATCTACAACATCCAGTCTCAATAGAGTCTGGCTGCAGACATGCACTTGTACTCTCAGACTTGCACTTTCAGATACCTACGCTTCCACAAGTGACATCACTTGCTGTTTTTTTATTTTTTTTATTTTATTGAATCTCTCAACATTTTACAAAAGTAGTCAGGTGGGGAAGACAAGAAAAAATTAAATAAAATAAATAAAATTACAATGTCACTTCACCACCTGCACTCTCCGCTACCTGAGAAATCATTTGCAATCAACACAAATCATGCATTTTGCCAATAGAGACAAGACTCTGGGGTGGTTAAACGAATAAAACTAATTTAGTACCATAACGTACAGTGTCCTGCAAGTCACCTGTAGGTGAAAAAGACAAAACCCACAAATATGTGGCCACAGAACAGCAGAATATTGTCAGACTCTGGGCCAGGTTTTGTGTGTGTCTTTGCTCCCTATGTGCTCCGTCTTCCAGTTTCTCTGTCTCGTGTTTTGAATTCTTTGTTCCCAGGTGTTTCCTATGTTGATTGTCTTATTAGTTCCAGGTGTCCCTTGTCTTCCCCTCATCAGTTCCTGTATATTTAAAGTGTGTTCTAGTTCTTGTCCTTTGTCAGTCGTTGAACGTCATCCTGTCATCCTGATGTGTCGAGTCCTGTGATCCCCAGCCTTTGTTAATAAAACCCTTTTGATTTATTCTACTCCGTGTCTCCTCGCTCCTTCGTTCCCGTGTTCCTCGTGTATGTGCACCGTGACAAATATGAACACAGTCCGCAAAGTCTCTCGTTAAGTGTTTTCCTCACGTAGAAAACCTTAAACACTTGATATGGCTTAATGTATTAAGATCAAAAGATCAAATATTTCAATTTAATCAGAGCTATATTTTTCTGGCACAAAAACACTGAGGATTTTTTTATAAAATAATAATTCCAGTGTGATAGTGTTGAACTTTGAACTGATAAATTTACACTAACTATAACTAAACACCATAATTTATGCAATTTTCTATTATAAATTATTTAACAAACATAATTAGATTAGACATTTAAGAGTGGTGGGATACAAATTGGTGAATCAGTTTGTTTACAAGAATCAAAGAAATGGATTTGTTAGAATGAATCAGACTTTCCAACTCTACACGAGAGAGAGAGAGAGAGAGAGAGATGTTCAATGTTAACTTCTCATGCTTAAAATGAAATCTAGTGCGATAGCATTATTGCTAATGTGATACAGTTTCCAATGCAGGGCCTCTGTGAACAGACACAAATGAACGATTGAATCTCTGCATTCCACCGGAAAAACTAAGGTCTCCTATCATCCATGTGAGAGTCGTAAAATTGAACCATGGTCAGCCCAGGAGCCAGTTGTCTCAAATAAGTTCCTGTCCCGCTCAGCTTATCTTTACCTACCCATGACCATTTAACACATAAATTGATAATCCCGTCAACAAAAGAGACAATTTTATATCTCCACGTCCGAATGAGAAGAATAGCAGGTCTATGACCAGGACCTTTTTACAACCTCCCTGACCTCAGGGTTTTCTCTGTTCTCCCCTTTCTCTAAATTCCAGGAAAACGCGCGGTTCTCTTCGGTCAGACAAAGGGACATAAAACTTACAACAGACAATTTCAAAAGACAATCATTTAAGTATAAAAGGGCAACTATATCCACAAATGATATGCTTTCTGTTTGATGTGTTATTGTAACCTATGACGTTTAGTCAATGTTTTATAACCCATTTTAGTAGATAAAATTATTAATGTGTATGCAAACTACCCGATATTTGAGTTTGAATGAAATCTTGCTTTATTCGCTGAACATTGTCGTGAATGAAAAATTGGTATCCGGCATCATTTTCTGGTGATAATATTGTTTATAAGAAGTTATTAAAACTTGCAGAAATACTCCCCACGGGAAACATGTGACCCATGCCTAATCAGGGAACAGTGCGGGGCGTGGCTAAGCCTTGCAAATAATGTCTGATTGGAACAACGATCTGGGGACGGACTTATGCAGCGGATCAATAACCCAATGCAAAACGGATTCAATCGCCTTTCGCCCTTTCGCCGAAAGCCTAAAGTCTTGCAAACTTAGACTCTCTCAGAAGAACTGCTAAAGCCTCTGCATCACCAAGAAACCAACCAACCTCCGGAGGGCATTCCCAGAAACTACGTCATCCAGGCGCCCGATCGGCAACCAATCAAAAGCCCGAAGCCAATAAATTCTTGTTTCATTTATAAAGAAGTATTGTCTTGTGTCGTGGAATTTTAAAGTTAAAACTCTGCCCAGATCCTTGTTACCTTGCTCACAATTAATAAGATTACCATTTTGTTTATGTTGTCGTTGGCCACAAAGTAATATGAACAGAATCGTTAAGATATACTGATTTTAACGTTCGCTGGACGAACCGTTGATACAGTTTAAGCTCTAAGTAGTTGAATCAGATCAACTTAAAGAAATCAACATCGAATCTTTAAGAATCGATTCCTCTCAAAACCTGAGGTAAAATAATAATAATTAATTTAATTACAAAATAAAATAAAAAAAATAAGTAAAATTCCTTACACCAATGTTCAAAAAAATTTAATCTAGACTTTTCAACTAATAAACTGTTGTTTTGCAGATTATGATATCTTGACTAAAAATATACGTTCTAAATAACTAAGCATCAGAGTGGAAGTCACACTCACTAGCACAGGAAGCAGGAGACTTTATTCAGTGACTCACTATACCAGAGTTGCATAGTTAAGATGGTAATTGGAAACATTTATTGTTTTTGTTGTGCAGCCTTTTTAATATAATCCTCATGCTAGGAGCTGCAAGATTCAGGAAACTGAACCGAGCAAGTAAGCAATTGTCTGATAGCTGCACGAAGGGTTACCACGTAATAGTTTCTCACACATAACTGTGCAGTCCTTTATTCTTGTTCAATCTGACAGGTGAAGAGAGGACGCTGAAGCCATGACACTTTTGAAATGTTTTGTTTAGCCTGGTTGTTCACTCCATGTATACAGACATTGCACTTTGCTCATGGTTACCATGGTGCTCAGACAGCACTGACGGCTCATGTTCACTTCCAATATGTATCTGTCTCCCTCTCTCTCTCTCTGCCTCTCTGTCTGTTTAGTTGTTTCCATATATGGTTGGCCACTCCATAAATATACCAAGTCAGAGCTGTGATCTGTGTGAAATTTCACAAACTGAATGATCTTAACAGGGGTTGCTCAAGCGGGATGCCATACATCAGCCAAACCCCCCCTTCTTTTCATATGAAATGGCTCTACACAGGTGTGAGATCCCGTGGATCAATACTGTGGAAAGAGAAGGCTGTTTAACTTACAGTCTTTACCGCTGAGTATTGCTTCATGGAGATGCAACAACACGTAACAAAATGGCCTAGTGATTTTCAACCCAGTACATGGAACGCTGTATTTCATAGCAAAAAAATAAAATAAATAAATCCACCGTTAATATGTTGTTTTCCAATCTAATACATTTTATCTTGCATTCTCATTTACTTCACGCATGCTTGCTGGAAAGCAGCTGTGTTGTTGTTTTTTTCAGGTTCAAATGATTAATGAAATTATATTACAGTAGCACACTGAATGCCTCTTGTTATTTTTCACACCATGAATTGTGTTCTTCAAAAGGTACAGCAGCTACCCCTGTTTCATCAGAACATGTCCTTGTGGTTTCATCCATAGTCTTTTATATTCCCTGTGGTCAACACTCATTGTCTAAGTGTGACATGGGTTTATACACGGAGCCTTCTGTGACAATTTTCTATGAATCAGTTTGCTCTGTGCTTTGAGAGAAATCAGTTATCACACAGCATGGTAAGGGCCATAACACATTACTAAATGTAGTTAGTTAGTCAAGACTAGAGGGGAAAAACAAATCGTACAGAAGTGATCTGGCCAAGAGTGATATTACAAAAGTTATATACACACAACAGAGCAAGGATAGATATCATAGACTGTACGAGTCAATGATAAAAAAAGAAGGAAAAAAAAAAGGTCTACATAATGTTATTTCAACAAAGAATTTCTAATGACTCTTTTAAGAATTAAGATGATTAATATGAAACTTAAACGACAGCTGTCCTGCTAGTCAAAACCATTTATTTCTCGGTTTGTTAAAAATAATAGCTATTTTTAAATGATAGGCCACCAAATGGATGCAGTTTTCCATCTTAACGCATACACCACACTGCTTTCTTGGACTAAATCTGGCCAGGAAATTACACACTACCTGCCAAAAACTTGAGAAGGTCACAAAAAGAAAAAAACAATGAAAGAAGAAAAGAGGAAAGTAAAGACTAAAAAAGACAGCAGGGTAAAAGCAGAGGTAAGATTGGAGGTTTTTTGGATAATGTCTTGTACGCTTCTGGCGGTGTATTGGACGAGCCCAGTGCAGGCCATGAGTTATCCAACTAAAGGCTAACTGACAGTCTTTCTGCAGGTTGACCCGTTGATGTGTTAAAAGCAGACACCAAATACGCTCCTCAGGGAAGGACGAGTGGAGGGGCTGTAATCACAGCTTCTAGCCCAGTTACATTTGCTTTGATAGCTCTCTGGCCATCATAGCAATCGATGCTGTAATGCACAATCAAGTGTAATGTGCATTTGCAGCGAGCCCATTCAATATTGTTCTATCTCTAGCCAAAAGAAGGAGGGACTGTGCCTTTCATTAAAAGGCATTGTCCTTACAGGAATTAATGCAATTGGAGGAGATTATTGTTATTTTTCTGTCTGAAACTCTAAAAAGAGAGCAGTTAGGATTGAGTTGTGGTGATAAAGTTCAGTGCTTCATTTCGCAGTACTTCACTTCTGTCCAATTAATTCTGCAACTTCTCAGTTGTTCTCCCGGTTCCTCAACAGTCTGGCCCATTAAAAATTGAAACCCATTGTAGCGTCTGCATAGAATCATGCATGATCTTTGGGGTTTTATGGCTTAAGAGGCCCTTTTAGCCTATGACATTTGCATGTCCACCCAGAATAGAAACCCTCAAAAGGCATTAGCCCAAAATAATATTTGCTGAGAAAAACCTTCTTCTTTAAATGGTAATATTGATTCTGCTACAGTTAATTCGAAAATCGAATCTAAATATTTATTATTAATCATAACCAGTTATAATTAGTCATAAATATTTCCCTTTTGAGCTGATTTACTACAGCATCGTGTCAGTGTTTAAGAATTCTTAAATGACAGGACTTGTTCTCTTTTATAACTCTGTGGGAAACACAAATTAAGCTCAGATATCTCTTATCATGGGACCCATGCTGTAGGTTTCATCACCTGATTTAAAAATAATGCATACTGTAAATTATTTGTCCCTTGAGGGTCATGTCAACTGACAGCTGTGTCCCCCCAATTTAAAATGCCTGTTGCACCACTGCAACCAACATGCAGAAACATGCAGGGAAAAAAACAAAAACAAAACATGAAACAGGAAATTATATCATATAGAGAACATAGACCCCCATGACTTATGCAAAGCTTAACAAGTCTCTTAAAATATCATATAATTTGATCGTTTTATAACAAGGCAAGCTTCAGGTTGTAAAATGGTGTGTAAAATGATATGTATGAATTAATAATTGATTGTTTGTAAAAATAAACGTTTTACCTTAATACCTAAAATATACTGTAATGAATAAGATGTACACACACAGGTATTCAAGTAAGGAAGATATGTTTTTACTTTTACTTGGTTATACCACTTGAGATTATTGAGTCGATCAAAAATTCTAACTCAAACTTTAAAATGAGTACACATGAGTACAAAATGTACATGTCACGTGAGATGGAGCAACATGTAAGCAACATGGAGCAGTAACTTATATTACTACTATGGTTCTTGTATTTTCAATGATGAAAAACATTTAATTTCTGACATCTTTCTAGCCTTGAAGACTACAAAGTCTGAACTGAGTTGGCTGATCTCTCTTGACCCCTCCTTTTTCGCTCTGTCTCACCCTCCCGTCTCCAGCCCCACTGGGACAGAACATCACGGTGGCCTCTCAAACCTAAGCTCTTCTGATTGCTGTTAAGCGGTGAAGCAGGGTCAGCCTAAACACATCGCTGGTCAACAGATGCACAGCGATCAAAGGAGAAGACTTGGGAGTGTAAAACTGCTGGGATTTATAGTTAAGCTGTTATTTCCTGTTCAGATTCTAAACAGAATCTTCAGACGTGTGCATCAAGGTGTTGAACAGTAGATAAAAATAAAAAAAGTCATTTTCTCGCAATGCCAAGTAAACATGTATCTTAGAAATGTAGCCCATGCATTCACCACACAAAGCTCAGAGATTGATTGTCATGCCAGCCACAAATGTGAATTCATTGTTAGTTTTACATAGCACTGAAGTAGTTTTAAGCAATTTCACACACAGCCCAACAGAGGGTGGTATTATCTCAGCACTGTATAGAGAGCACTGCATACGAACTGAGCTTTTAGTGTCCTGACACACTGTACTCAGACCATGCCATAGAATTTCATCCTGGCACATAATCTAACAGCTTCCTAAACGCTGGATTGCATTTACATAGTCACACTATTCTAAAATGGATGGTAAAGTAATGGCAGTTGTTTTGGATCACACTAGTTCATGATGCTTCAAATATTTAGAATATATATAGATGCATTAAACTGAGCAAAAGTGAGAGTAAACTTTTAAAATATAGGGAAAATGTATTTTTAAATAAATGCTGTTCTTTTGTAATTTATTATTAGTATTATTATTATTTTAAGAATTGAATACATTCTTAAAATAATAATAATAATAATAATAATAATTAAAGGGATACCCAAAAATAGAAATTCTGTTATCATTTAATCACCCTAAAGTTGTTCCAAACCTGTATTAATTTCTTTCTTCTGTGGAGTACAGTAGAGGATAGAATGTTGGTATAGAATGTTGGAAGAATGTTGATAAAAATGTTGGTAACCAAACAGTTGCCCTTGACTTCCATAGTATGGGACTGTCAACTGTTTGTTTACCAACATTCTTCAGAATATCTTATTTTGTGTTCAACAGAAGAAAGAAACTCATACAGGTTTGGAACAGCATGAGGGTAAATGATAAAAAAAAAAAAAAAAAAAATTCAGGTGAACTATCCCTTTATGTCATGATGAAACAGAAGTAGTGACTTATCCTCTCTTCAGTATTGTGTACGTCATTAGTTGTTGATTGGATTTTGTGATGGAGACTATGCATTCAAAAGTGAGAACATCAGGAACGTGAGCTTGCAGTGGTGAGTAGGGCTGTGAATCTTTGGGAAGACAGCAAATCAATTCGATTCACGATTCATAATTCGATTCTGCATTCTTTAAGTACATTCACAAGATTATTTAAATGCTTCCCCTAAATTCTTTAAATGCTTAGTCAGGGGGCAAATTACACAGCAGCCTTTATGGTTACAAAACCATAGGTTAGAGAAAAAAACACTTTTGTCCATTGTTAAATGCTAGTTTAATGATGCTATGGCATGACATGGTATATGTAGAAATGTATGTAAGCCAAGATTTTAAAAAAGAGCTTTAAAGGGGTCATATGATGCTGCTAAAAAGAACATTATTTTGTGTATTTGGTGTAATGAAATGTGTTTATGTGGTTTAAGGTTAAAAAAACACATTATTTTCCACATACTGTACATTATTGTTTCTCCTCTATGCCCCGCCTTTCTGAAACGTGTCGATTTTT
>NW_015542393.1:656996-657375 GCF_001515605.1 Sinocyclocheilus anshuiensis | reverse complement strand
TGCCCTGTCCGGCCGGAGCGATGAGACATAAACATTAAAACCCATTATAAACGAGGCATTCGTTGCATCCGGTGGGAACATAATTACGGATTATAATGACTTATACTGTCTTTTTACGTGTTGCGTTGCATCGTGCCACGTAAACATAAAACCATGTCTGCATTTGTGATCGGAGAAATAACAAACAAGCCCGACTCTACACTGCCCAAAAAAGCTTTAAATATATAAAATATAAAAACTCTTTAAATATAAAAAAACGTACTTACAGTCAAGTCAAGTCAAGTCAAGTCAAGTCAAGTTTATTTGTATAACGCTTTTCACGATACAAATCATTGCAAAGCAACTTTACAGCAAATTAAGTTTCTACAATATTTAGTGG
>NW_015542393.1:655334-655680 GCF_001515605.1 Sinocyclocheilus anshuiensis | reverse complement strand
TAGGATCTACAGCCTATTTTATTAAGTATGATGTCTTGTCGCAATTTTGCGACTTTGGCGCTTAGAGATGAGTGGGCTGAGTGGGCCCGGTGACGTTTTGCTTGACTCCAAAAGAGTTTATTAGATCAGTAAACACAGCATCATTTGCATCATTTATATTATAAACATGAATGTTAAAGTCTCAGACAATTAGTGCTTTCTCAACATTAACCAATAGGTCTGAGAGGAAATCTGCAAATTATTTTAGGAAATCTGTATATGGCCCTGGAGGTCTATACACAGTAGCCAGAGCAAGAGATACGATAGATTTCTTTTGCATATCTGACAGTGTAACATTAAGCATTAG
>NW_015542393.1:654852-655026 GCF_001515605.1 Sinocyclocheilus anshuiensis | reverse complement strand
ACCTCACTATTCGGGGAACAGACACAGTCTTTATAGATTGGACAGCACAAGTACTTCTATCATTTAAGCGGATAGAACACAAGTCATTACAGTCTTTGAGTCTGAACAGACGGCATTGTAGTCTACTCTCCCAGGATCAGGAAACAGTCCTCCATAAAATGTGCTGCACACATC
>NW_015542393.1:652698-654752 GCF_001515605.1 Sinocyclocheilus anshuiensis | reverse complement strand
AAGCCTTCTTTCTTTGTGTGAACATTTGGGCGGCGTTATGCAAATCTTCCCACATAGTGACGTAGGTATGTGGGGGCGCGTTAGAACGAGTTGTTTTAGGTAGGCGTGACTGACTCTTAACTGTTCTAAAGAATATCTCTTTGGATTTGAGACTTTAGTCTTTGCAACTTTACAGATCTTCTTTATGCACCACGAGCTTGTAACACTCCAAAGAGAAATGAAAAAATTGATACGCATCATATGACCCCTTTAAAAGTATTATGTATAGGCTAACATTTTGTCACACCAGGGGCGTAGCCATCATTTCAAAAGTGACAAATGTCAAATACAATAATTTGATATATGTATGTATTTTATTTATTTTTTTCCCAAGGAATTATTTTCTTATCTCTTACTTTGAATTTGCTATAATAAATCAAATACGCAGCTGGACAATAATCAATCATTTGTAATCTATATTTTTTTTCCTAATGGCAATTTTTATGATTGTTTTATGTACTACAAACAATTATTAAAATTTTCTGCACAGAATAAGGTAGAAAATATACTTTATAGTTTCTGTACTGTAATAAATTATGTGTCAATTAGCACTACATCATTCATAAATTATTTATTTATTGTGTTTATTGTCTTAACGTTTCAGTTAATTCTGCTTTTTATACAGCTGCAGATATAGCCTGGCACGTCTTAATTCTATGAGCGCGAGATCACTTCTCTTTCAGTGCGAAAACTTCTTAACTCATTTTCATAAAATAAAATGCTATAGTATTTAACTTTTCCTCTCCATCGGAGAATGATGATTATGAAAGAAAACACCAGAAGTCTGTTTGCTATAGCAACAAACACTTTCATGCATCTGATTATCAGACAAACCTCACGCTCTTATTTAAAGGTTCTTGTTAATGCTGTGGTTATTTTAACAGTTTCCTTCGTACTACGTACGTAGACACTTACATTTTTGCTCTGTCCATGCAATAAATGCGCAGCCTTCGACTGCTCAGGTAATGTCGTCGGAATGACCGAGAGCCATTGAAAAACTACAGAAAAGTAAAACTACTTCACTTTAGCATTACAGGCCATGAGTACTAATGAGAGATCACACATCAGCTGCTCAAAAAATGTGTCAGACGAACGAAGAACGAGCGCAACCCTGTGACAGTCACAGGCGGTAAATAGTGGAGCGCGTGAAGGAGAGATGCGAGGGCACGAACACTATTCAAGGTCTCCATTAATTCGTGCTTGTAGTAATTTGAAACGTTATAGAAAGCGCGATTCATTCGATTCTTAGCGTTTTAAATCGATTACTGTCCGAAATCGGCGATTCACGATTCAAAAATCCATGTTTCAAGATCGATGCATTGCATCGTCAGGGTTTGTAATCGATGCATCGAGAACACGAGTGAATCGTTACACCCCTAGTGGTGAGGTTTAAATGGACTAAATGATTGGAGTCCTGCATATGTCATGAGAGAGAAGTCTGTCGTTTTCACCATGAGGTTCAAGACATTTTGATCAAACATTACAGAAAAAAAAAGGAAAGGAACATATGAATGGAGGAATTGTTCACAATAAGATCTATAACATACATTTTGAAAACAGATTTTCATTTCATGCCGACTTCAGGCAGCTCAACTGTTTTCAACATTGATAATAGCAGGAAGCAGCTTTGGTATCATATGAATAAACTACATTTTAAAATATATTGAAATAAATATATCATTGCAATGATATTTCTGAATATTACTTGTTTTAACGGTATTTTTGATCAAATAAATGCAGCCTCAATGAGCAAAAGACACTAACCAACTTCCAGGCTTTTGATAAAAGTGTGTGGTACAAGAATACATGTATTTATAAAGTCTGAATATTCACTTAAAAACATTTCTATAGAAATATTAAATGATATTAGATGACAACAGATATGACTAAAATAAACTAATTTAAAGTGTAAAATGGCAGACCAGTGGGCAATTCTACAGCTGTATCTGCCAAGAAAGGACACACACACACACACACACACACACACACACACACACACACACACACACACACAC
>NW_015542393.1:649577-652651 GCF_001515605.1 Sinocyclocheilus anshuiensis | reverse complement strand
GAAAAAACACACACACACACACACACACACACACACACACACACACACACACACACACACAAACAGGTTTTAGTAATACATCTAAATATTGATGGGTTAATATAATCTTAGTCATATTTTATCACATAATGCATTTGAACATGTAAATAGAGTCTCAAACAAAGTAACTAGCAGCTCACAGCAATTACACATAAAACGTCACCATTAGAGAATAAAGTACTCTTTAGCTCTCCAGGTGGATTCTGAGGGTCAGTATCTCTGAGGTGAGAGGTTCAAATCCTCAGACCCAGAGCTCAGAAACCCCTAGGCAAGATAAAGACACCTCAGGCTGGATGAGCAGCACCAGTGATGCTAGACCAAACCTGAACGAAACCCCTGACTCCTCTGAGACTGAGGTGAACAATATTTACTTTGTCGAAAGAGCATGAGATACTGTTTAATTAATGGAAACATTCACATTCTATAAGCAGATCTGCTGTACAACTACAGTAAAACAAACATATTGCACTATGGTATACACTTGGTAGGTTCTGTGTCAGCTGGACTATGCATTTAGATTTTGAAAATATGGTAATTATAGCACACTCTCTCCATTTGTTTTTTAAGAACTAAAATAATGATGATAAATCCTTTGAACTGTCTGTCTCTCACACACCCACAAGCATAAATGAAGTATGACTCTTAAGAACACTGTTGTCATGGGAACATGTAGGCTTACAAAATACAACGACACATAAAGGCATTACAGAAAACGTTCAGCCACAAACTTTTTACAAGGTTTGAACCTTGTCCTGTGGTGTCCGCTCTCTATAACAACTGCATGGTCTGGGGTTTTTCTCATGATAATTTGTCATTGTTGCCCTGGCGATGAGCCCCAAAAATGTAAAGTAAGCAATACATCTCTGTGTTCATTATTTCCGTCTCTCTGGAACACAATGATCTGTCTTTGATGTCTCGGTTTATACATGTGACTACAAGCTCATTAAATCAAAACGGTTTCACTTTGAAAACAGGGCAAGTTATATAATACAAAACATAAAAACAACAAATGCCAATTGCTATCATTAGTTAAATTATGATCAGGTACTTGTTGAGACACATTATGAAGGCTGAAACATATTTGTGGGCACCTTGCTGTGGCACAAAGTGTTTTCATTGTTTAATAATTGTTTGTTCTTTTTAATTTGTAGACAGTGGGGTTAAAAATAAACCCCTGAAATGCACAATCATGTGTTTGTCACACCTGAAAAAAATAAAATAATAAATGGAATCGATTAAAAAAATCATCAGCCATGAAACTATTTAGTTGTTTAATGAAATTAATATTATTTACTACTACTACTACTACTACTAATAATTATAATACTAGGAATAATATATTTGTATAATTACATTATTATTATTATTATTATTATCAAATGTATGCCCATTTTATCTATATGCATATTGTCACGCTGCTGCTACTGTGTCAGAGCGAGGAGATGGAGGAAATCCAGAAATAATTATCTTTATTTAAACACCAAGGAACACACACGTAGCACAGGAATCGATGAACATTCAACAAGTAGACCCGACAAAACCAAACCGAACAGACTGGGGATTATAAACACAGGGGAATGAGGATAATTAACTAAACAAAGCTGGGAACAAATGAAAAACTAATCGGGTGTAAGGGAAACAGGTCAATTTAGCTAGGCCTTCTGTGTTAGGTCACGCAACTGTTGGATGGTCATGGAGCGCGGACAGGCCATGACGCCTAGATGGTGACTGACTCCAGGGTGCAGATTTCTTAGGAAGAGGCTTTTGAAGTTCAAATCCTCTTCAAGGTCAGGTTTGTTGTGTGCACAAATGTAGGCTTGTGGAACCTCTTGTCGACCTTGTTTGATCTCCAAGGCAGTTAACAGTCCATGTTCAGACTCAGGGTCTGTAAACTCTTGAATCAGGACCTCGCGAAGTAGCTGGTAGTTGGACTTTGTTTGACTGTGCCGTCGATTTAGGAAGTTTCATAATGGGAACAGGAAGGACCAAATAAGGGCATGGAAGGCACATGGGGAGCAAAACACACACAAAACGAGGAACAGAGTCTGACACATATTTATATAATTTATATCTAAAATATTTTATATATAAATAAATATAAAATAAATTATTTCACCATTACTTCAGTATTTATTATTACATGATCCTTCAGAAATCATTCAAATATGCTGATTTTAAACATTCCTTATTATTATCAATGTTAAAAATAGTTGTGCTGCTTAATATTTTTTTGTGGAGACTGTGATACATTTTTTTTCCTTTGGATTTTTTGATAATATATTTATATGTAATATGAATATTAGTTTTACTTGATCTTAGTACTGCGTTTGATACTATAGATCATGACATACTCATAGATCGATTACAAAACTATACAAGTATTCAAGGGCATGCTTTAAGATGGTTTAGATCCTACCTGTCCAATCACTACCACTTTGTTTACTTAAACGGGGAGTCATCTCAATTATCACCAGTAAAGTATGGAGTGCCACAAGGGTCTGTCCTATTAAGAACGTTAATTTCCTGGTTAAGGGAAATAACTTTCTCACTGTACAATACTACTCATGTACTAGCATGCAGCAGAAATCTGCATGATTAGGCTCTCAGAATCTAACCAAACCACAGACTGGAGGCGGGTCACTGATGTAAGGCCTTTAAGGCCTAACAAGATTCACGCCTCTCAAGGATGAGCTTGTCCAATGAGAAAGGCTGAAATTCCAAGTGGGAGTTTGGAAATACTGGGGAGTTTTATGACCCTTTGTGTGAAAGCATGGTAATTTGCATATGGAACTTGAATCGAAATTACTAAAGATAATCAGAACACTAATATATTGCCTGTGTACCAACATATAATATACATCATCAGAAGACGAATTCATAGATACTAAGCATGGTAGGATTACATATAGGTAAGATGACATGAACGAGTGGTTCCATCATAAGCCTGCATAAAACAGTATACAATATACAAGGACAGTAACAACATACACAATGACCTGAAGGATATGTGTGTTCATTCAAAGAAAGGTTTTCCT
>NW_015542393.1:645633-646000 GCF_001515605.1 Sinocyclocheilus anshuiensis | reverse complement strand
GCCTCTCAAGATGGGCTTGTCCAATGAGAAAGGCCGGTATCCCAAGTGGGAGTTTTGAGATACTGGGGAGTTTTATGACTCTTTGTGTGGAAGCGTGGTAATTTGCATATGGAACTTGAATCGAAATTACTAAAGATTCTCAGGACACTAATATATGTACCAACTACCAACATATAATATACACTCTCGTTTAGATCATCAGAAGACTAATTCATAGATACTAAAGGGTTACATGGTGGGGTTGGATTAACTAGTGATCTATCATAACAAACAGTGTACAATTCAAAAGACAAATATACAAGAACAGTAATGGTATACACAATGTCCTGAGGAGATGTGTGTTCATTCACAGAAAGGTTTTTCTATG
>NW_015542393.1:645023-645599 GCF_001515605.1 Sinocyclocheilus anshuiensis | reverse complement strand
CGCATTCCATTAGGTCGTAAATGTATCTGGTGTCAGGGTTGCCATGGTAACCAGGGTCCTGGGCCCTGTTCACAGACAACTTGGCACCCAGTATGTTTATTGGGTTAGGGGTCTGTGAACGTTTGTTAATCTAATGAATAATTGATTTGTTAAATCAAATAAAAAATGGTGTGTCTGATTGGTCCTGACGCTACAGGACTATTGTAATACACTGCTAGGTGGTTGTCCTGCATCTTCAATAAACAAGATACAGGTAGTCCAAAATGCAGCGGCTAGAGTCCTTACCAGACCTTACCAAGAAAATATAATCATATTACCCCAATTTTACAGTCTCTGCACTGGCTACTTATTAAGTTCCATATCAGTTACAAAATATTATTACTTACCTACAAGCCCTTAATGGTTTAGCTCCTGCGTACCTAACTAACCTTCTACCATGCTACAATCCATCACGCTCCCTAAGGTTGCAAAACTCTAGACTTGTGGTAGTACATAGGATAGCAAAGTCCACTAAAGGAGGTAGAGCTTTTTGCATTTGGCTCCCAAACTCTCTCTGTTTAAATCTAGATTAAAGAC
>NW_015542393.1:634802-644881 GCF_001515605.1 Sinocyclocheilus anshuiensis | reverse complement strand
ACTAATATATTGCCTATGTACCAACATATAATATACACTCTCGTTTAGATCATCAGAAGATGAATTCATAGATACTAAACATGGTAGGATTACATATAGGTAAGATGACAGGAACGAGTGGTTCCATCATAAGCCTGCATAAAACAGTATACAATATAAAAGACAATATGCAAGGACAGTAACAACATACACAATGACCTGAAGGATATGCGTGTTCATTCAAAGAAAGGTTTTCCTATGAATTCATTAGAGAACAGTCCATTTCTCTTGGCATTATGTGTCTGTCTTATGAGGAAAATGAGTGAGTTCTCTAACCGCATTCCTTTGGGCAATAAAACCAGTGATATCAGCATTGGTTGCCATGGAATCAGAGGCCTGTTCGTTCGCAGACATCCTGGCACCCAGCATGTTTATTGGGTGAGGGGTCTGTGATTATTTGTTAATCTAATGAATAATTGATTTGTTAAATCAAATAAAAAATGGTGTGTCTGATTGGTCCTGACGCTACAGGACTATTGTAATACACTGCTAGGTGGTTGTCCTGCATCTTCAATAAACAAGATACAGGTAGTCCAAAATGCAGCGGCTAGAGTCCTTACCAGACCTTACCAAGAAAATATAATCATATTACCCCAATTTTACAGTCTCTGCACTGGCTACTTATTAAGTTCCATATCAGTTACAAAATATTATTACTTACCTACAAGCCCTTAATGGTTTAGCTCCTGCGTACCTAACTAACCTTCTACCATGCTACAATCCATCACGCTCCCTAAGGTTGCAAAACTCTAGACTTGTGGTAGTACATAGGATAGCAAAGTCCACTAAAGGAGGTAGAGCTTTTTGCATTTGGCTCCCAAACTCTCTCTGTTTAAATCTAGATTAAAGACACATCTCTTTGGCCAAGCATTCAAATAATGCATCTCGTAATCTTGTACAGCAGTTATATCTGATCAAATGCACATTATTATTCCTTGAGCTTGAGTTGAACAAATAATTTGCTTGGTTGGAACAGCAGCTACGCTAATTATGTCTCTATTTGTTTCTCTGTTTCCGCCACGGGATTGACATCATTGCTGATAATAGTGTTCATCGTCTGTTTGATTACGTCATTAACCAAATTTTACCATACATTTCTGCCATATGTACATCAATTTGACATAGTCACCACTGACAAGCTACTACTAAATATATTGTAGAAACTTACTTTTTTGTAAAGCTGCTTTGCAACAATTTGTATTGTGAAAAGCGCTATACAAATAAACTTGAATTGAATACTTCTGATCATCCAAGACAATGGAGGGTGTCATGGCATCCCAGCCTATTGGCACAAAGACATTTTGAAATGTCAGACACACATTCACGTATACACTAAAAGCAGTGCACTAACCCCAAGCAAAACTGCCACCCACAACTTGAAGAAAATTTAAACAACACACAATACACACATTCCAGTTGGTCCCCATTACCATGCACAGCGTGTTTGACGAGGGACTCACTGACCTGTGTAAAAGAAAGTAAATTAAACACCAAAGGCAAACACATTCAGGGGAATTATATATTCAAGGCTGGGCTGCTATCAACCTCCCAGCCTTCATCTCCTCTGAGAGATGGCTTCAACTGTGGTTACAAAATATCAAACTGAGGAGTCAGAAGGTTAATGGTGAGCTGGGTATTTCCATTTTAATTTAAAGTGTGTTATTGTGTCCTGTCTGACAAACATTTAAAGTGGCATCAGTGTTGGGGGAGGGGAATGGAAATGAGACATGAATGGGAGTGACAGCAGCTCAATACTTACGATGGATAGAACGTAGAACCCGATGAACACCCCTAAAGCACAGGAAGCTGATTGGCTCATTACCCTTTTGGTTACTTCAATCATCTACAACTACATACAGCAAGTTCACTGAGTGAATTTAGACAGGAAGAACATCACAAATAAAAATGACAGAAGAAGTATATGAACTCATGTACAGTGGTACACTTAACGGTGCCCATACACTAGCCAACTTTCAAAGACTGCTGTTCTTTTCACATTACACAACTGTCTTTCGTCACCGATGTCAGTTCAGTTACAATCAATTACAGTCTGTACTGATGAATTAATAATTATGTTCTTCATGCTATGACATACAATCAATAAATAGCCAATACTAAAAGTATGTACCATTCTGTCTACATTAAATACTAAAAGCTAAAATCAGTTGTTTAAAAATCAGTTGCTAAAAAGTGAATTTAGGCATCAAAACATTATAAATGTACAATATGAAAAAAGGTTAATACTTTAGAAAACTGTTCCATCATTAATGAATAACTACAGAGGAGCAAATTAGTAATGCACTATTAATATTCTAGTAACTACTATTAACAATAAACTCTGATTAATTAATGAGTAAGTAAGAGCAATCAGTTGAAAGTGGCATTTCACTATTAGCTAATCAGTAACTACTGTACTATGTTTTTCATATCTCCCAGATAAATACTGAGAACTACAATATACAGGTTCATAATTAATGTGAATAATGCAAAATGTATAATTAATTCGAAAGTGTATAATTAAGATCATGGTAACCTACTAGTAATGACTCAAGTATTACCAAATCCTTCAGAAGGGATTACTAATGATTTGTATTATTGGATCAGTATTCTAAAGTGAAAAGCATGGTAACTCCTTAATATTGACCAAAGTGACTGTAAGCTTTTAAGGTATATGTAAGGTTTTGGATAGTACTGACTCATCATTTTACTACACCCTTCTAAAGAAATGACTAACTATTTGGATCAGTATTCTAAAGTGAAGATCATGGTAACACTCTATGGTAAATCATCAAGTGTTACCAAAACCATTGGAAGGAATTACTATAAGAACCTTACGAAAACCTCAAAAGTTGGCTTCTGTCATTACAACAGAGTTATCAGGATCTTCACTTTTGAATACTGATCCAAATAATTAGTAATTCCTTCTGAAAGATTTGGTAATACTTGAGTCATTACTAGTGGGTTACAATGACCTTCACTTTATAATTAATTATACTTTTTCCATTATTCACAATAAATATGAACCTGTATACAGTAGTTCTCTGGGAAGTATATGAAAAAAATAGTAGTTACTGATTAGCTAATAGTGAACTAGCACATTCAAATAAGCACTATTACTAATTCATTAATGAGCATTACTTGTTTGTTATTAGTAATTACTAGAGTGCTAATATTGTTTTACTCATTTGTTCCTGTGTCGTTATTCATTAATGAAGGAACGATATTCTAAAGCCTTACCGAAAAAAAGTATTAATTTTGAGATTTGCAAATGATTACATTTAACCGTGCTATATTAAACTTGATGTGAGTGTTAGATGACAGCAAAGTTAATCTTCATGCAATAAATAAATAACATATCATGAATACTCAGTGCAAACATTTTTTTTCACATTTGTTGGTGTAGTTGTCCAAATAATTTTTTGCGGCCTGTATGTGTGTGAAATTGACAAGCTCCAACTGATGCCTGCTCTTCACTGACGGTTCTTTAACATTCATGATATTGTTGTGAATCATGAGTCTGATATATCTCAAAGTCACAAAGATGTTGAACAGAGTTTATTGTGACATAGATGAGTCATACAGCAGAACATAAGGTAGACCATACAAACACATGGGCAGTGCATTAAGGGTGAGTAAATAACAGGTGGACTAAAACTAAACAGATAAAACATGAACTTCAAATGCATGCATGTTTAAAGCAGTACACTACACATCAATAAACAATATATAAAGAGGAATTATGTACTTTACAGACTTTGGTAACCAGATGCATGATAGGATATGGACTGCCCCCAGCTTATGTCACAATATTAACTAGCCATCACTGAATATAAATGTTATGGAACATTTTTTCCCCTGCTGCTGCTTTTAAAAAGCTGCACAGAACAAGGAAACTTAAATGAGAGAAGATGTGAAGTGCCCAAAGCCATGCCCTAACACAGATATGCAGTAAGCCGGAGCTTGTTATCCAGTACTGCATTTACCCTAAGATGGAAACCAGGCATCTCCAACCCTATCCCAACAAGTTATCTTGCACAGACTCACTCTCTTCAGCAACCAAAAAATAAAATAAAATAAAATAAAATAATTGGACAGTTGCAACGGGGAGGACAAAAGGAACTTGTGAGACCAGTGCCAAATGATTCATCTGTGGCCAGACTTTCAAAGATGACTGCATCTGGAGCACACACATTCGCAAGGAAGAAGAAATACATTTACTAACACAGTTTTACAGCATTAAGATTTAATGAGCTAAAATACAGCATATGAAAAAAAATTGTCAAGCCTCATTGGTGAAAAAAATAAAATAAAAATAAATGTCATTGCCATCTCATTATGGAGGCTAAAGGTAGCTGGGCTTATGTTGATTTCTTTGCTAATTGTTTGAAGGGTGTGTTTACGGAGAGTAAATCCTCTGTGTCTACAACAAGGCAGGAAACCTAATTAAAAGGCAGTAATCACACCTTAGCACATGCTAGTCAAAATCAATCACTGACTACATATTAATAAATAATGAAGCACTGAATATTGCATGGATATATATATATATAATAAACATAAAAATAGCTTTTTTTCTTCTTTTATTAAACAGTGGTTTACCGAAATTGTGTCTTTGTCTTTAAATAAAATTATAATTATAATGACCTTAAGGATAAAAAAAAATAAATAAATAACTAAACTAATGCTGCACAATATTTAAGGAGCCATATTACTTGCACAGTACTGTAACATTAAAGGTTATAATTAACAACAGAGTACATTAACATTTACATTAATTTCTATATACTGTATATATTTCAGGGAAAATTACATGGAACACACAAAACTAACCATGGCAGCAAATAATCACAAATTAACAACAGATTTAGATTTCCATTAAGATGGAAAAAGGAGAGCATCTTGTCATGTATCAAACAAGAAAGATGTGCCAATCATTACGGTTACATGGCAACACAATATAGGTGCCATTTAAGACTACTATATATGTACTATACTATACTAAACCGAATACTAGCTTACTAGCTTTACTGTGTATATGGAAATTATTAGTTTTATATACATAAAGTGCACTTAAAGTATAGTTCAATAATCATAATTGCTTAGTTCAGAAGCAATAGCGTAATGACATCATACAGTAGAGATGTGCTCAAAACGTGTTGCCACAGAGAAATGCTGAATGTCAGAGTACTCAGACCCAAGAATCCACTCTTTGTTTTCAGTGCAGCTGCAGCTCATTACTATTCAGGACATATGCAGGTTACAGAAAACAAGAAAATAAAATATACATGTTCTGCTTCCAACTTAAGCTACCAACTTAAAAGCAAAACCACTGTGTAAATGAAGGTCATCACACAAAGACACAAATAAACAATCAATCAAACAAATAAACTTTCACTGGCATGTAAGATGTGTTTTTGTCATGCACCTGTCAAATACGAGAGTAATCGCACATCTGCTACATTTTGTTTTCCCTGTGAAGGACAGTCAAGTGCAGAAATGAATTGTGCACACGCTCTCTAGCACTCATCACCCATCCACCTCTTAAAATAGCATAGCGTGTCTCTTCACCCCTGCTGCACCAAGCTCCTCAACATAATGCAATCACTGTGCAGGAAAACTCAAATCACAAGTGCTAGTTTTGTTTGGTTTCACAAACACTTAACCCATGACCACTTATATTGCGTGCTGCAACGGCTCCTGAATTATTGTGGTATTCAGACACAAAATAGTCACTGGGAGCCCTAATTATTTGCTTTCTTTTTATATTAACTGTTTTTGTGAGGTTTTCAAATGACATTTAGCTGGTTATACTACGAGAACAGGTGTTTGATGATTACCTCAATAAAAACAGGGCTCCACTACAACTAAAATGATAGCAAATTAAAAAAAAAAAAAAACTGGTAACACAATAAGGTTCCATTTGTTAACTATATTTAATTCATTAACTATCATTTACTAACAATGAGCAATACACTGTTAAATCATTCATTAATATTTGTTAGCATTAGTTAATTGAAATACAACTGTTCATCGTTAGTCCATGTTAGCTCAGGTCCATTAAATAACATTAATAGATATAACTTTTAAATAATGTATTAGTAAATGTTGGAATCAACATTAACAAAGATGAATAAATGCTTTAGAAGTATTTTCATTGATAGTTTATGTTAACTAATGTAGTTAAGTGATGGTAACAAATGGAACCTTATTGTAAATGTTACCAAAAAATTTGACATTAATTAAAAGTCCTAATTTAATTTAAAACTTTGTGTGTAGTGCATTGTTTCTTTCAAGCAACAAACACAATAGGAGTTGTCCAGTTATCAAACAATTGACTGTTATGAACCAGTTCCATTTAATGAAATTAGTCAAAACTCAAAATTCAAAACAAACCACCGTTACTGGAATGAATACTTTGGATTTCAAGATTTAGATTTACTTCTTGTAGTGTAATTAAAGATACATATCCACAATTTCTTTCTTTCTTATTTTTGAAAATAAGATAAAATTACGATATGTCACACATACATTTAAACTGGAACAAATGTATAATACGCACAGCTAGAAACATATCCTGATAGGCTAATTTACATAACGTCTATATAATACAAACATCCCTACATCACATCACACAGCAGTGTTAAAAGTTAAAGAAGGTATGAAACCAAGTGATTCCGTAATTTATCATCTAAATGTTTTCAAAATATTTTTGGTCTGGAACCCTGAAATGACCATATGCATTTGTCAGTATAAGGGACATGCTGTCTTCACTGCGCTGTCTTGACTGTGCCTGAGTAATTACATTTCATGTTATTCACAATGTTAGTTCATGTTATAAGACTCTTGTCCTTTCAAAGTCAGTATAACACATTCCGCTTGTTGATCCACGCCGCTTACCTACTGCTGTGTTGCTTAAATGTCCCTTTACCTATGGCTCTCACTCAATCTCACTTATGTGTATGAGAAAAGGTGTAAGGTGTTGAAATAACAGCGAGAAAAATATCTAAATGTTAACATATTTTCGAAAAATATTAAAAACAATCAAAATGAGGATAAGACATCAAAGGGCTATAAGGAGACTTCTGGCACGGCTCACTTCTTGTGGCCACCATGTGAAGTGACACATGAGAATCTTTCATCTCACATTGTCTAATTATCTTCTCCTTTCTTTGCAATCACGTCTTGTTTGACAACATACACCCTCACTAATTTGTCTCTTGTTCTCAGAATATCAATCTACTGCAAGCGGAACATACCAAAAAAGGCCAGAAACATGAAATAAATGAAGAAATAGAGCTAATTAGCATCATTTTCATATGTAAATGTTTCATATGTTTATTTTGGATATCATTATATGGCATCGGTTTCCTTTTTACTACAAATTGGCAGGATGTGTCTGGAAAAAAAAATAGCACACAAGCTGCCACGACCATTAATCTCATCTTTTCCCTGCAATTAAAGAGTTTTATTCAAGTTAACTAATCAGGAAGCATGGAGCAAATGTTCTGTTAAATTTCTTTGCTTCTGTTTTCTTGGGTGAAAAAACAATTCTGAAGCATTCAATATTGCCATTATTGCTGCTGTGCCAAAAAAGCCCATCTCTGCATTGGGGGTTGAACCCCTGTGCAGCTCAGTTATTCTGATCAGTTTGTTTAATTTACTCTACACTTCGATCCCCACCAGCAGTTATTTCTTGCTTCCAGGGAAGATAATTATTATCGGATTGTTACAAGAGTGAGATTTAAACTCAGCTTGGAACCGCTGGCATCTTGTCAAATGGCAGAATGGTAGACGGGAGTAATGCTGCCTGTTTGACTCTGCATTGATAAACTTACCTTCAAATGCTTTGTAAACTTCACAAAGCTGTTGTACTCATAAAGCACCAACATCTCTATGGATTTAATGTTTTTAAAGACCAATTTCTATAAATGTATCTAAATTTAAATAAACTGCATTTCTTACTGTACATTCTCGGACTGATTTAGGAGATGCTGTTTGATCAGAGACAATGTGTAGACGTTTATATTCAATCTTGGGCTTTAGTGAACTAAAAGATGCAGCACTACTAACTTAAATGCATTTGTCGGTAGTAATATTGGCTCTACATTTTCCAGTGAGCCATTCAGATGGTTCACTAAAATTAACCAATGCAGAAATGCCCTGGAACAGCATATTGTCTTATTCCTCAAGCAATATTCAAATTATAGCCTACTATTACAATAATTCTACAAATTTACATTATTAAACAGCTGCTGATGTTCTGTACTGTACTATATGTACTCTATATATATATATATATATATATATATATATATATATATTAACAGCCATATATTAACAAGTTATATATTCTCTATATATATATATATATATATATATATATATATATATTAACAGCCATATATTAACAAGATCTATGTAAAATACAGTATTGTGTGCTAGTAGCTTAAAGTGTAGCTCAACTTTTTTCAAAAGGGCAGCTTGACTGTAGTTTAACTATACTTTAAATTATTAGTAGCCTGTATCTTTACAAGCTACAGTTTCAAAGCAACTTCCCCAACACTGTTCATATTGCATCAGGGCCTTTCTTAAACCACAGAACATCCCCTTCAGATCTCAGGATGGTTGTATTGAATGTCAGGTTGAAAAGCCCTCCACAAACTATTTCAAGTGCTCTTCTCTGAACATAAAGTTTGAATGTATTTAATGTGGGTGGCTGCCCTGTTGTGTTCAATGTTAACTCAGTATCTTTGTTATTTTAAATATATATTTTTTATTCTTTAACCATGAAGACAAGGCTAGCTGGTGGAACTGATAGTGGTGGGAGGCAGCGAGTGGCTGACATCTGTTTCGTTCAGATTGTGGGACTCTCAGGAGTGTGCTTTTTAAAAAAAATGCATTCATAGACAATAGAGCTCAGTCGCATTTGAATGGCTAATTAATGCCCGAAAACAAACAGTCACAAAAAGAGTGCAACAGTGAGGGCTCCTCTCTCTCTGGGCACTCTGGGTATTTTAAAGTAATTTATTTCATTCTGAATGTTTGTGTATGTTCGTTTTCTGTGGAGAAGGTAATTTTTTTTCTTGGAAATCAAAGTCTATTTATGTCTAATTCATTAATCAAACATGATTAAACATGATTCAATGATCTTGTGGAAGCAATGAGATATGATGAATGGATCTTAGTACGTCAAATGTGTGATACAAAAGATGATAGAAAACAGTGAAATATAGAAATCCTACCCATCAGATGGACACATGACCCCATTCATGTGCCCTACTGATTGATTGAGTCATGAAAGAAACAAAGAGATAGATACTCTATTTGTTTGTATTAACAGATGTTACCAATGTATCTCTGTGCAAGCACTGTTTCAATAACCAGTGACCTACTTCCTTTAATTGCCTACTCTCAAACAAAGGGGCGAGGGACATATTATACTTCATGCTGGCTGTGCGCTTCTTTGTGAGGCGTTATTTTACCTATTTGTGTGCTGCTATGTATTTCCTGCATAAGTCAGCCAGTACCCATTTTCCATGTGTTATTCATTTGCAATTGCTTTAAAATTTAATTCTCTTCTACTGAGTGTCAGAAATGTTTTTGGTTTATACAAGTAAGGCCAGTGACTGAAATCACATCTGTACTCTTCCATACCATCTATACGATGTGCAGCTTTGTTTCTGAGTAGTTCTTTAAAGGGATACTTCACCCGAAAATAAAACATTTATGCAGAAGCTAGATAGATAGATAGATAGATAGATAGATAGATATAGATAGCAGACACACCGCTAAGGCTAATGATAAATACATTTATAAATACACACACACATATATATATACATATATATTGTAACGGGGTGAAGAATCACACGACAAGTAATCTCAATCAATACCCCGGAGCGTGGATTTATTGGGGTGATGGGTGATAGTGAGAAAGGTCCAGGTAGGTGCTCCGGTGCCATGAGTGCTCTCTTCCGTCTTCCCAGTGCAGAGGGTCCGTGCAGTGCTCCTGTGGGGCTGGTCGGTCACACGCTGCTGTC
>NW_015542393.1:629824-634201 GCF_001515605.1 Sinocyclocheilus anshuiensis | reverse complement strand
CCCATGGGCTGCGTGGTGGTTCTATCGCCCCCAACTTCAGCATCTGTTGAATTTCCTCCTCAATAGCTCGCCGACGAGCCTCAGGGACGCGGTAGGGCCGTTACCTGACGACGACCCCTGGCGGAGTCCGGATGTTGTGCTGCAGGACATTGGTCCGCCCGGGAAGATAGGAGAACACATCAGAGAACTGACCGACCAGGTGTTGCAGCTCCCTCTTCTGGGCAGCCGAGAGGTGGGGGTTGACGTCTACAACCACGGGATCAGAGATGGAGAGGGCCACGAGCTGGTCTCTGGTCCCCATCCTATATATATACATACACACAGCAAGTCAGTGGTCATTGGGGTCTAAAATAACATTTGACAACCCAGAGATTTTTCAAGCAGATTAAAAACCACAACATGACAAAATTTCCATTGTTTGGGAAAACTATCCTTTTAAATGCACTTCAGCATCCAAAAGTCTTCAAAGTTAGTGATGGTGAACAAATGCAATCACTTCTAAGACAAGATACAAACATTGCATCAGAGGTTAAAACTGCTCTGATCTTTCTGTTCTAACGCTTTGGTCTATGTACACTTTCTCCACCCAACACAAAACTGAATGATGTTGACAGATTATGTTTCCCCAGCGGATAAAGCGAAAACATTTAATTGCTCAGACCTAATGCTGAATATGATGCAATGCAACCTCAGATTCGTGTGCAAGACTTTACGCATTTTATTTCTGGATCAGAAATGAGCCAAAAAGCTTTTTCCCCTGTCTGTTTAACATGCTCTGTGTCCAGATGTCCAAATTCAAAACACAAGCAGCAGCAGCAGCACAATCAGTACAGTATAATGTAGGGCTGCACGATTAATCGCATGCGATATTTAACGCGCGCGTTAAATATCGCATGCGATTAATCGTGCAGCCCTAGTATAATGTGTATGCAGAGCTTGCTGAATGTGGCAAACGGTTACCAGGCACATGCATCTTCCCTCCAAAAATATTATAATTAGTACCACTTTGGAAGGAGGGATGAATTAGGAAAAACAGATGGAGAGCGAGAGAAAGATGTATACCGCTGACACTATGCTAACCTCATTGCTGGCAAGTGGATCTTGCATAGTTTTACAACGCCAAGTTATACAAACAGCCATGCAAAAATATCCTGCTACACAGTGCATGTAATGAACTGTCAAGATCATGTTGAATGTTATATTGCATACATTCTAGTTTCGGTTGGCTAAAATACAACAATACAAAAATTATGAAGTTTTGAATGGTTAAGTAATAGTAAGAATATTGCAAGTTAGGGTTTGTATTTTAAACCTGCTTTTCTCCATCCCTAGTCCTTCAGCACCAAACAAAATTATGCAAATCTTTACTTAGGTTTTTACACTCCACAGATTAAGGCCTGCAGAGATGCCATCTGTCCAAACACGAGTTTCGTTTGAACATGATAAAGTATCAAATATATGAAACAGTCAAACACTGTTTCAAGGAAAAACAGCCACAACAAGATTTCTGCTGCAGTTCTGCATCTATTTTACAGTAACACTGTAATATCATAATTAAAATAAATCAATTCACTAAAGTAGGGGGCACAGACTATCATCTTTATACTTAAATATGGTGTAAAATACACTTTGGGTTCAAATTATTTTTCTTTATTCACATTAATTTTACACTTCTGGTGGAAGATGTGAAGTGAACAAGAGCAGCATGTTGTAACATGACAATAGACAGCTTAAAAAAACTAATATTTGGCCTAATTTAAAAACATACAGGATAATATTTGGTCTAATTTAAAAACATACAGAATAAACTAAAATACCACGTTAGAAGTCATTTATTAACTTTGTAATACAAAATAAAATCAAATTTACAAGTGTACAATCACTAAGTTTGGTGCTTGACAATGAACACAAAACAGACAGTAATAAAAGGGAATTATATTAGGCATGGCATGTGATTTATGGGATTTATACAACAATATACAACAACTAAACAAAGTTTCATCATACCAGAAACGTTTAAACCATGTGTATTTTAACTGGCAACTAGTTTGGCATTATTTTGTGCCCCACTGTCTGCTAATGTAAAGTAGGACTGGGTGATACTTTATTTCAACTATGATTTTGTTTCAACAATTATTAAAACAAGTGAAGCAAAAGTATTATAGCGCTGCTTTCAGTTTTGCAATGATGCTCTCGATTTGTCTTGTGGTATAAATCCACTTTGAAGGGATGAAGGCTTTCATACCTTCCTACAAGTTTAATAATTTTCCGTAGACTGTGGAAGTGCACTACAGTTGATCTTATTTGGATTTTTTTTTTTCATTTTATTTATTTAAAAGAATAATAAATATAATGTGTTATTTCATTTTGTTTTCATTAAGTCACTGAGTAGTGTTGTAAATAATCATGATCTCACTATTGTAATCAAAATTGTGATCATGATTTTTTGCCAAAAATCCAGCAACCCTAACGTAAAATAAAATTACTTTCTGCGACATAACTGAACACTAGCACATATTGACTAAGAGAATTTCCCTCCTTGCTGATTCATGAATTGACTCAAATTCTGAAGGCAAAACGGTCTGCAGGAACTGTCAAAATATACATCTGCAAAAGTAAAATTAGTTATCTTGACAATCCTGAGAGCACTGGAACCGGAGAGTGATGCCGTCAGTATTCACATGACCTGCTTTTTCACAACAGACAACATTTTAAGGAAATTTAATTTGAACTTTTTAATTGAATCGTCTGATGAATGTTATTGTGTATATTTCGCAAAACATCCTCCAGACCTATTTGTCTCTTTCATATGCTCTCACACACATGCACAAAAACCACAACCGCACACAGCCACACACACCGTTTGGTTTTAAGGGTTGGTTGCTAGTGCATAGGGCTGTGGGGCAATGGTGGTGTAATGGGTGCTAATAAACAGGCTGTGGGCGGTGTGTCGGCTAAGGCTAATGATATCCATTAGCGAAGGAGCACAACATGCCCATGAAGCACTGTGACTAGTTCTCTCAGCTCTCATTGCAGCTACACCTAATCAGGCAGTCTGCTTGCTTCTTGCCCTTAACTACCCGCAGGCAAGCCAACGCTGACTCTCACTGTCCCATTACCCGTGTTGGTCTTTGCTCTAAAGAAATACAAAGTCTTGTAATTACAGAAGCTTCCATCAACATTGGTAAGTTTCATCATTGGTGGAAACCGAGACTGGCAACACCAAAAAAAGGAAGGTTAAAGTGAGATGAGCTCTTGATCCCACTAAACTTACCTTCAGTGTTGTCTACAAACTTAAAATGAGCTGAAAACAACACTCAAAAATAAACTTTTTAGTATATAAGACACTGTTTATATAGTATAAAGATCTCTGATGATCCAATCAAAAAGTAAGTGGTCAGCAGAGACTGATTAGACTGAGCTTTAGCATGTGTCTCAAATGGAGATATATGGATATATATATATATTAGAGAAACACAGACTGAAATTGAAATTCAGGCTGATAATAAATTGATAATGCTATTAAAACTGTATTTTTTGTCAAAAAAAAATAGCACACAAAAAAACAGTAAAAACAAGTGAATTTAGGTACAGTTTGGAAAATTAATATTAATTTTGTGATTTGCTAAAGACTACATTTAACAGTATATTTAAATTATTAATGTTTTGTTTTTTAAGAATAAAGTGAGCAGTACATGATGGCAATGGTATAATCTAAATGTAAAAACAGAAGAAAAGAGCATGCACAATTAAATAGCCAGTAATCCTAAAAATGAAAATCAGCCATTGATATATTGTGCATCCCTAATATATGTATTGCCTTTCCTGATCGGATGGTGTTTTATAAACCTTTTTTTTTTTTAAGGGGTGATTCACTGTTTTTTTTCTAGGCTTGATTGTGTTCATGGGGGCCCAGTGTGTTGTGATTGGCTAAACCGCCTCTAGTGCGCATCTAATCGTCCCGCCCCTCACCTCAACGGCATGTGCACCGGTTGTATTGTAAACAGCGGCGTCATTAATATCGCTTATCAGTTTGAGCCCGTTTGAGAAGCAGAGGATATTATTGAAGAGTATCACGCAGAACCTGTGCAAGCACGGCTTTTAATGGTAGGCCTATGTTTTTTTTTTGTTTATTGTTGTCTCATACTTTTAGATACACTGCTATTTGTAAATGCTACAGCTTATATAAATGCTACTGCTTTTAATATAAATTTTTATCATGATTAAAGCTTTAATACAGTACGGCAAGTGCACGCGCGTCCATGTATAACACTTCTCATAGCTATGTGAAAATAAGTGTATACATGGAACAGTTCATTGTTGGAGCTGAGCTGAATGAGAGAGAGAGAGAGAGAGAGAGAGAGAGAGAGAGATGCA
>NW_015542393.1:616806-629026 GCF_001515605.1 Sinocyclocheilus anshuiensis | reverse complement strand
TGAACTTTCAGCTTCGTAACTTTGCAGATATTGTTTATGCTCAAACAGCAACATTACACACTAACTAATGTTAAAAAAGTGAAATCGCAATCAACCACCCCTTTAAAAAGCATGTAAATGGCAAAGTTTAATTTTAGCACTCCTAAATTTAAAAACTTATGTTAACTGACATAATATTATATATTTTTATTATTATTATGAATTAGTTTTATTTTTGTATTTTTTGTTTTCATTTTAATTAAAGCTAATGTTTAAGCATATTTTTAAATATGTTTTTATTCATTTTTATTTCAGTTTTAGATATTTTAGTACATCAAGTTAAATTAAAATAAAAATAAATGTTGCCTTGGAAACTAACTGAAATAAAAATCAATTTTAGTTCAATTAAATTTTTCAGTAGAAAGTTTATTGCAGTTAACTTGTATTTCAGGTAACAACAAAGTGCTATACAAATAAACTTGAATTGAATTTAATTGAATTCTTGTAAAGAGTGGCATGCAGGGGGTCTTCTTTGAAGCAGTGACCCTCTGTGAAAGGAAGCAGTACTGCTGGGCACTTAATTGGCCTATTGAACCCTTATCTCACCTCACTTTGCCAGGAAACCCAATGCCATTATAAGACTGACATGGTGATGACACCTGAACACCAATCACAGGACAATACCCCCATTCAACAGCCAGCATTAAAAGAGAAAGTTGACAGGTCTCGCCTTATCATCCTGACTGGAGACAAGAAATGGTCCGTGGTGCAAGTGAGTGCTGAATTTAGTGGAAAAGGAAAGTAGGAGAAAAGGAACATGATGTTATGGCAGTTCCAGGGATGATGACCATCAGAGTGTCATTGCAGGTTTCTTATCTCTAAACCTTGACAACCAGAGACACCTTGACCTCTGTCAGAGTTCCTGAAGACTCTCCAGAGATTGGAGAGTTTTTGGTGCCAATCACCTGGCTTGATTCTTTAATGGTTTTGCTCATCTCACATTTCTCTAAACATCTTATATAAAGTTTTATTATTTATTAAGGTGGAAAGCTCTGCAACATTTATGGAACTTTCCAGTCTGGTCAGCGTAAGTTAATGAATGAGACATCATGAGAGATAATATGAAGAGAGACTGAAGGAATGGATGCATTGGCAGAAAGGTTTACATAAGTCTACAAGTATTGTATCTATTCTGGGTGCATCATTTCAAGCTGTCGCAAGTATTCTGACATATAAATTAAATCATTTTCAGTTAAAACTGTGTTTAGATTAAAGCACTTATTGACAAAAACTGTGCCAATGTGCAGAATGTTTGGAAGATGAAATCTGAAACTATATAGCAACCATAAACATGTTTTTAATATGCATTTTTATGTTCAAATAAAATTTCTTCGCTCAAAGTCACATTAAGTTTTAACAGCAGTTTCAGAAGTAATCACAAAAGTTAAATTACTTAGAGCGCATATTGTCACCTGGCACCAAATAGACACGAACAGAACAGAAGTTGCGTTTGCCTGAGGAGGTTACCATAGCAACAGACTTCTCTAGCATTTTCCACTAGGAAACAAAACATAGGTTACTGTCATTATCTTTAACTACTGCAGATTTTCATAACACAATATATTACAGAAATTGCATTTTGTTGTTTGTTGTGAAGAAGGTCCCATTTGCAGTATATGTTCTGCAGATACTTTGGCTTCCCAAATTGCAGATTTTTAAGTCACAGAAAGCAAATTATGTTTACAAAGGGGATGATATTCAGAAAAACAACATTGTTTAAGAGGTAGAAATTTTCTTTGTAAAGTGAAACAGTCCTAATAAAAATGTTTGATATGGAATCGGCAGAAGACATACAACTATAAGTCTATAAAACTTAAGTCTATAAAACATAACTATATGTCCAAATTATAAGCACCCACTGAAGTACTATGAAAAACACCATAAAATCATAACAAATCCCAAAAGCACATAACAATTCTGTGTTTTAAGTGACATAAACAAGCTGTCTATTTCTTTCATGAGTGAAAAAATCTCAAACTAGATACAACTCCTAGACCAAGCTGAATGATGTTTGTCCATCTTTGATTTAACAGGTCAACAAAACAGCAGCGTTCATGCTTAATTGTAACAGACAGGCAGGTCTCATGCGGTTCAGTGTGGGTCCAGTCACCCTGAGATGTCTAAAATGTGCAGTCTAACATAGCTTAATTTTGTCAATAGATTCCTGGAAAACACATTTGAAAGCACACTGCCTCATGGATTTTTCTCGTAGGCTACAGAAAAATACATCTTGAGCTCTAATGAGTGAGTCGTGATGGGTGTCTGTTCTGGCTGATATCAAGCCACAAAATAAGGTGAAAGAGGTCAAAAGAAAACCATCTCAAAACAAACCTATAATATGCATTTTGGGACTGAATCACAGTCAACCAGTTAAGAAAAATACACTAGTTGTGAACTTCCTAGTGGAAATGATCTGTTGCAAAATGTTTTGACAACATATCATCTTCAACACAATGATTTAATTTGATTGGAAACTTGCTCCAATATGCCAATTGATTTACTTAGATGTAGAGAAAAAATAGTTGTGTGTGTTGAAATGAAAGTTAATTCAATCTCCTTTCACAAAAATGCTGTTAGCATGTCACTTTTCCTCATCACTTTTATTTTTCTCGGGATCATCATTTTGCTTTTTATTCCAAATGGTCTGTGATGTGTGATACAAAGAGAAGGGCTTTGGAGATGAAACTGCGCCTTCATGGGTAATGAGATTTTTAAATACTTTGTGTAAAATTCGCAATTTTCTGCCTTTTTTTGTAGGTGGAGGGATATGACGATGATATTTATGATGTATAGCTTTTGTAACTAATTAGAATTGGGTTCAAAAGAATCAAATACACATGAATAACATTTCATTTGCTTCCACTGATTGCTATTTTCTCTAAAGCGGATTCATTGTTATTGAGTACCGTTGCAGATAAATTACCTTGTATTAATCCTTGACCCCCAAAGTCTTTATGTTAGACAGTTACAGCAAACAACAATGAATACAGGTCTCTGTCAAGATAGAAGGTAATTAAATGCATTCATGTTACATAATGTGATCTGAAAATATATAAAGGCTCTTGCAAGAGCGAAAGCGAATTGCGATTATGGGGATTATATCCTGAATAAATCATCTTAAACATGTTTAACTCTCTGGTGTTGAACAGACATTTTCAAAGGAGTTTTGAATTTTTTTAAACTTTTATTTCATGGGAATGGTACAAAACTTTGTGACTTTTGTGACACTTGCTACGTGAACACAAAAAAATTTATAGATGTGATTAGAAAAATTTAAAGGGTCAATAAATAAATTAATAAATAAATAAATAAATAAATAAATAACATGTGTTTTTGGTCTGTGACCACCATAGGAAATTAATGGGAAATACAAAATATACAGAGCAATTTTTTGGGGGTAACAACATACTAATAGAATGGATAGTTATTAGATGAGGAGCCTGAGATCAAAATTAAGAAGATATTGTTTAAGGCAGGACACTTCGTGTACTGTTCAATTTTGAGATGTTGGTCTATTTTGCTTCCATGTCTTATTTTGCTCTAATGGAAAGGGAATTTCCAAAATACACATTAAGGTGTTTGTTTTAAGCCTACTACCCTTGTCTGTTTGCTTCTGTAGATTTCTTCTAAATTAACCAAAACAAGCTATCTGCATATTTAAACAACATTTCAAGGGAGAAGACTCTTGATGTAAGTCATTAACTAACTGGTGAAGTTATATGGTGATATGCTTTAGTTTCTTTGTTTATTCTATTCATCTGCAATGCCTTGTGTCAAATGTATGCACATTAGTGCATTTGAATTACGTAACGCCTGATTTGCATATCAATGGGCGATTCTGATGATGTTATGAATTGTACTGTATTCAGCTGTCCTTTCTCCATTATGTTAGCCTGTATGCCCATTATATATTGCCTTAGCAAAACTTTAGCTAACTTATTACATGATAGTGTATGTTGTTAGCAAGACAAATTAACTAACATTTTAAATGAGCATCAAAAAATAAAAAAACTTTTGCCAAAACTGGTCTTCGATAATCTTTAAATATATATCCTAATGCAAAACCTAATAAACATTATTTGGTAAAAAAAAAAAATAGTAATAACTTAGTAATAACTTAGTAAAAATGCCCAAAGTAATAGTCAGTACGACCGAGGCAGAGAACATGAACTATCAAATGCTTCTAATACTAGATTGTGGTTCGTTTAAGAGAAACAATAAGCAATATATGTGTATTATTGTGCCCCACTATACAGCTGCAGCACTACACTGCTGCAGAAGGACAAATATATTTTTTAAAGTATTTAATATAGTTTAATTTTCTTTAACTTAATTAAATTTTCTTAAGGATTAATAATTAATTTAATGATTTAAAAGTGCTGAAAGTGTTTTGCAATTTAGCACCAATTTTGTAGATTGACTAATATAGAATTCATAGGCTTTTTTGTATTGTCCTATTATATTAACATATTATATTGTGTATGACTGTCCCTGGGATGTATTAATTTACGCTATATGCTCCAAGTAATGATTATGTTGTAATGGGACTATCGATGCTAACACTGTGCTTGTTGTAATATGTCATAGCAAATGCACTGTCACTAGTCTGTATATACAAGGTGGTTGCTATTACTATTTAAATTGGACCAGCACAATTATCGCATTTAATTTAACTCATTCAGAGGTCTGAAACAACAATGTTCTTGATGTCACATTCAGGAAAATCATGACGGCTGCATTAGCATGGTCCGGTGACAGCTTTCAAAGTGTGGAAATGTGTTCTTTGTTGGTTCCCAATGCCTGTGTAACATCAGTCACGCCCGGAGTCACATACATGTGATGCAGCTGACACTTCTCATATGCTCTCTCTCTGTGTGTCAAAGCTTATAAAGGGAGACAGAGAACAAGCAGTCACATGCGTACAATATAATGTTGACTAGTGTGTCACACTGCTAGACTCACTCGATTGCTATTGCCACGTTGTATTATCAGATACGCAATTCCCCACGGAGTCACTACAGACTCAAAAAGGGGAATTTGGTGATAGCATAATTATTATTTTTAATACGGAATAGCAGAAAGTATTTTAAAGGATGTAGCCTCATGTACTGTTGTCTTTCATGGATCACAGGAATAAATCTGAAGACTATTTCAATTTCCAATTTCAAAGGACAGCGTCTGAATTTTTTTAAGCTTCAAAAAGGACCAAAAGGGCCACGAGTGCTCTTCTGAAGACACATGATATTATTGTGAATTCCTTATAATAGTTTAAAAATAGTAAAATTAATACTTTTATTCAGCATGTACACTAAATACATTTATTACATTGTTACAAAATATTTCTATTTAAAAAAAAAATGTAGTTTTTAATTTTATATTCAAAGACTGAAAAATATATATATACACAAACATTACACAAGATTACACAAAAATATTAAACAGCACAACTGTTTTCAACACTGATACTAAAAAAAAAAAAAAATTTTGGAGCACCAAATCGGTATATTTCTGAAGGATCATCAGGACACTAAATTACATTTTAAAATAGAAATTATTTTATATTAAATTAACATTTCACTAGATTACTGCTTAATATAGATGATTTACTCCATGTTTTGATCAAATAAATGCAACCTTGGTAAAGAGACTTTTGAACAGTAGTGTTTATTGACACCATAATGGTTATTGGTTAGTATTAAAAGAGACAGTGGCTTCAGTCAATATTGGATATTTAATTGTGTAATATTCCCCTATTTTTACATTTTGATTACCTTTTCCAACATTTAACACTCATTAAGTTCATCTTTAAAAACACAATTTAACACTTACCTTTCATGCACATTCAAATGTTGTGATGCCTACATTAAATTAGCATTTCAAATTGGTAGTTTTTAATTTTATTATTAATTTTAGACAAACCATCATACAATTTTAATATCAATCATGACATCAGCTTTTTTAAGATCAGTGCATCATCCCGGTAATTAATTTCTAATTGGTTAAACTGATGGTGTTACAGCTCACTGCATCGCTCACTCCCCAGTCTCCCTTATTTTAACCGCACTTAACTCTAACCGTCATTAAAAAATGCTTTACTATATGAGGGAAAGCTTGTTGTGGACGATTTTAACAACAAGGAATGCACAATTGATGTAAAACAGTTTATGAGAACTGTTGCACTGCTAAGACCCTTATCTGCAGGTTTGGTCCAGCTGTGAATCTGAAATATTCATATCCAAACCCCTGAACCTTTTTTAAGTGCACAGCAAAAGTGAATCTTGTCTTAGGGGCACTGGGCAATTTGGCGTTGTGCGTAAATAAACGCTACGGTCAGATGATTTGTTTGTTAATAAAAAGCAAGTTTATTTGATACCTCTCTCTTCCATGCACTTGGCACTGTTGGAGCACAGCTGAGCAGTTATCCCTCTCAGTTTATGGTAATCTTTCAGGGGCCCCCATTATGTTTATTCATCATTAAAATTTTATCAGCCATGGCAAATTGTGAAGATTAGGATGGGGTAGCGAGATCTCTCTCATTCGGCTGTCTGCTCACAGATTTATACTATTCCTTACACTGGTCCAGGCTTATCAGATGCCTGCAACCAGATGTTCATAAAGGAAAAAGGAGAGGTTTGGTCTGATGCCCTGACCCGCAGAGCAAGGAAATGGAAAAGAGCAGGCATCCAAACTAGGCTAAACGGGTAAGCTCAGATGGCTTTTCTTAGTTAAGGAATTTAATTTGTTTTATTTCTATTGATCTCATATTTAATGTACCAAACAACCACATAAATTATACTAACTGTATCGGCATGTAATATATAGCCTACTGTTAGGGAAAGGTACCAAAAAAATAAAAATATATAAATAAAAATCTGGAATTTTCAGGTATTGTATATTATGTAATCACGTCGGCTTTGGAAAATGCGGAATCTTAATTTTCAAGATCAATAATAATAATAACAATAGTAATATAAAATTACTACAAATTCTCTTCTTTTGGCTTAAATCTTGCAAGTGTTCATATTTGTTTGATCAGTCACAATGAGATTACTGATTGCAAAAGACAGCAATAGCCGTTAGCTAAAGATATAACTGCTGAAAAAGATGAGCAGATTACAGCATTAAAAATTCTGATGGTCACAAGTAATGCAGTCCCTGCATTTGAACGGATTTGATTTCAGAGTGAATTCATGGAACTGAAACAAAATTAACACTAGCATGATCGCCCTGGATACATAAGGCCAGTTGCACTGCAGGTACTTTAACATTAGAGTGAACTGGAATGAAAGTTTGATGTTAAAGGTCATGAGAATAATTATCATAACTATTGTATCTCCAACAAAATGGAAAGACAACTTACCATATGTTGGTGTAAGGCCACTGCATTATGAAATTTATATGATTTAAACATTACCTCTCAAGCTGTTTCCACCTATTCATCCTGTTTTTTATCACCCCACATCTGTTGTATTACAATATCAGACTAGAATGTCGGGTCAAGAGGTGACGTGTGGGCGTTCTCATGTCTCTATCTCTCTTCTCTCCTGTGACGTAGACCAGAACACTGAAATGCTGACTGCTGGGCCACGTGATTGTTCTGTTCTCCATGAGTTCCCATGAGTTTGAGGCTTCTACTGTGTGCTGATTATAACTGTACTGCATTCATGACAATGCATGATAGGACTCTACATTGTATATTCTACTCTAGATAAATATATCCCGTCTGGTATCTTTATAAGTTGTACAAAACTATGCAAGTCACACAAACATATTTAAGCTGGAAAAAGCTATATATTTTATATTCTATATTTCACTCTCAGTTTTGAGATGCTGCATGCATGCACTTAAAAAAAAAAAAACAGGTTTGTATACAAAACACTAGATTTTTACTTGATTCACAAGAATGCTTTATCTCAAAAATATGAAAAGGTAAAATAAGATTAAAAAAAAACTTCCTAGGATAAAAATATCTGATATGATGTTGTGTACTTTACATTTGTGCGAAGTTTACATATCCATGGCATTACATTTATGCATTTTATCCAAATCAACTTACAACTTACAACTACAATCAACAACACTGAATTCAAGTTATATATTTTATTAGTCTATGCATTCTCTGGGAATCGGACCCACAACCTTGGCGTTGCTAGCACCCATGATCTTCCATTTGAGCTACAATAAATAATGTATTGAATGTATATAGAAATGTATACATTACTATGTATGTCTGCACTATGTCTGTACTTGTCACCAAGAAAAAAATCCTCGTGTGTGTGTGTGTGTGTGTAAACATGCTTGGCAATAAAGCTCTTTCTGATTCTGATATGGAATCTTTTCAAAGTTCAAAACATGGAATCATAACCTTTTTTAATAAAAAGTTATATAGGACATATTCATCTTTCTTGGGTGTTCCAATCAAAGAAAGAAGTGAGGGATAGAACCATTTAAGGTTCTACTGTACATAGAACCATTTGTTCTAAAAGTGTATAATTGTGACAAGGCGTGATGGAAAACTGGTCACAATAAATTATGGCAGGGCCGCAATAGCACTTCCGTGCAAAGGTGGTTTTATTGACAGTGTCCGTACTGATTCACAGTCTATTTACAGTCCACCAAAGTGCACAAAATATGTATAAGTGATATCCGTAAAAATAGACAAAAAAAGGAAAAAGGGAAAAATGGAGGAATATTTTACAAAAATATCTACAACACAGCACTTTGCTGTTAAATTCTTCTACAAAAAGGTAGTACACACAAGACACTTGCAATGTTTGCCTCCAACTACAACCCCACACTCAACAGATATACCGGTTTGGCTTTTAAATCAAATGCCCCACCCCACATGGACTCTATGATATATTTCCAGGGTGAGTATTAACAAGATGCACTTAGATAAATAACAATAAACACAAGACCCATATAATCTTCAGTATTATAACAGATATACATAACCATACATATTAATCATATTATACAATGTGTTTTATTCATTATCATTTCTGTTGAGTGACTTGTTACGATCCCATCCCCAGTCTAGGGTTGGGAGTGGGAGTAACAGGTTAACTAAAACTTCTACGGAAGACATCAATAAAAACATGGAGGAATCACTCCAGTCCTCTGCTCCAGAAAAAATGCAACACCACCTAGTTTGGCAAACTTAATTTATTCAGGAAAGCCAGAATTATGGAAGCAATAAACGTCTTCAGGAGAGAGCCCGGCCAAAACAACAACAACCAAAATAGCAGCTGACTAACATGAGGAGTACTAAATAACCTATTTGAGTAAAAGAAAAGAAATCAACAACATAAGCTTTCCTCAACTCCCTCACTAACCAAAAACAGGAATAAACAGGAGTACAAAATAAAATGGCACCCTCTCCCTACAACTTCCAAACTAAGCATAAATCAAATAAACCAAAATAAGTTACAGTACCTGTTAATACCTTAACAAGAAAAGTAAGATTAAAGTAAATTTACATACACTATATGGTTACAACGCAATCTGCTAGTCAACAGGGATACAACTTACTTTCAGAAGTATTCACTTAACAGATAACTATTTAAGTTACCCCCTCAATCAACAGACGTCTTAAAGAGAAAACAGCCAACACAAGTCTGGAGCAGGGGAGAAGTGAGCCTTCCCAAACAGTGTTCACCCTGCTCTTTTGTAGCTCTGTTCCGTCTGCAGCACACACTCTGATGAGCACCACCTGTGGGTAATTTGAAACTGCCCAGCAAGCAGAGAGTGAGAGAGATTGGAGGAGAGAGAGCACACACACAGGGGACACATAACCACACCCCAAAAAGGGTGGGAAAACACACCTCAACAATTACTCTTTAAATACATACATCCTAGGGATGTAACACCCCCACCACCAAGAATACAAACCAAGGTTTGCAGTTAACACTTTCACTCTTACCATTTACATTAGGAAAGAGGTTATAAGGGTCAGCGAGGGAACAATTCTATACCCTTGAGAGAGCATCAGCCATAACATTTTCAGCGCCCTTCTCGTGACGGATGTCCAGATTATATCCCTGGACAGCGAGAGACCACCGTAGTAGTCGCTGGTTGGAACCTGACATTCGGGAAAGGAACACTAAAGGGTTATGGTCAGTGTACAAAATAATAGGATTGGAGTTACTCCCCAAATATACATCAAAATGCTGAAGAGCAAGAAACAACGCCAGAGCTTCTTTTTCAATTACACTATAGTTCTGTTGTACCTTTGAGAACTTTTTAGAAAAGTAGGAAACAGGATGTTCAATATGGTACTCATCCTCCTGTAGTAGGACCGCACCAGCTTGGACAGAAATATTCAACTTGGGTTCTCGTATTCTGAACTCACCCCCAAAACAAGCAACATTTAAGACGGTCCTTGTGTGTTTATTGTGGGATATTAAAGTAGGATGTGGTAATCGGGTGGATATGTTTGTGTTATGTATGCAACTGTAACATTAACCTAGCCCTTGTGTGCACCAAAGGGTAGGAAACAGCAGAAAATTGGGGATAGTGGATCGTGTGTGAGTAAAATGTAGTACTGTTGCGATCGTGACAGAGCCCTCTGTCACATTACCTCCTTCCTCTCCTAGATTGACGAACTCGGCAATCTGGATAGATAATCAGCAGTCAGATTATCTTTCCCAGGTTGGTGTCTGATCTTAAAATGGTAAGGCTGCAGTGATAGGTACCATCTTGTTATCCTGGCATTTCGATCCTTCATTGAGTTTATCCAGATCAGAGCTCTATGGTCTGTCTCGAGATCAAACTCTCTTCCCAGCAAGTAATATCGGAGACTTTCTAATGCCCACTTGATGGCAAGAACTTCTTTCCATCAACCTGTCACAGGAGCTGCTGAAACAGTTCTACTCCGCCATCATTCAATCTGTCCTCTGCACTTCTATAACTGTGTGGTTCAGCTCAGCTACCAAATCTGAGTGGGGAGTATGTCTGGAAGTTTTAAATAACTTCTGGTAAAAGTATTATCACCAGAGAATGATACAGAATATAACATTTTCACTAACACCAATGTTCGGCGAATAAAACAAGCTTTCATTCAAGCTCAATATCGGATAGTTTGCATACACATTAATAATCTTAATTACTAAAAGGTGTTTATACAACATTGGTTAAACTTGCACCGATTACAGGAAACACATCACACGTCATCAGACATAAACATATTATTTGTGAATATATTGCTCCGATACTTTCAATAATTTTCACTGATTGTCTTATGAATTGTCTGTGTACGTTTTGTTTCTTTGTCTGTGACAAAAGAAACGTAAGGGTTTCAGAAAGGGCAGGAAGCAGATGTTCAAAAAGTCATGTGGCGTCACGCTGTAGATCCCGTGCTTGCAGGCCTGAGGGCGTGATTAAATTACTGTCCTTTTCCTGTTTGGATATAATAGTTACGTTCATTGGTGGTCACAAGACATCGTGGTTTCTATATGTTGTGAACGAACCTTTTCAGTCCTGATACAAAAAAAGCTTTGTTGTCTCCTGATTGGATTAATATTTAATCACTCCTCTGAGTAGATGACGACAAGACTGGCAGGAAGTCGACCCAGAATATTTGAGTCATGTGCTGGGGTGATTAGTATAGATACCTCATGATGGCTGATAAGGGTGAGATCTTTAGATCCGGAGCTTTCGGATTGGTCGCTGAGGTGACGTTTGGATGATGTCCTTTTGGGAATTCCCTTCGGAGATTGGTTACTGCGATGACGTCAGAATGGCGTCCCTTTTGGGGAAGCCCTCGTTGGGTTGGTGGGTTGCCGGGTTACGGAAGAGTCTTCAGCAGTCCTGCTAAAAGCTTCAACTGAAGTGTTTGAGTTCTGATGGTCGGTCGCCTGATGGTTCAGCTTGTGAGCACAAGATAGAGTGCTCTCCACACGGCGACAAGGCCTTGCTCGAGAAAGCAAGTGGCGAAGAGCCTGCGTTCGGGAGAGCAAGCGGCAAAAGCCTTCACTCGAGAGAGTAAACAGCGAGAAGCAATGGAATCTGAGGTTCAAAGGGGTTTTGATCCGTGGCATACGTCCAACCTACGGCGCGATCTGCCAATCGGCTTCTTGCAAGGCGGAGCGTGCATACATTTAACAAGAGGCTTCAATTCATCACAAGGACACATATAAAAGTTGTTAATACCTCTATAAAGTCTCTTAAATGCAAATATTGT
>NW_015542393.1:601602-616395 GCF_001515605.1 Sinocyclocheilus anshuiensis | reverse complement strand
CTGTTCAGTTGCTTTGACACAATCTGTATTGTTAAAAGCGCTATATAAATAAAGGTGACTTGACTTGATTTGACTTAACTTAGAACACTACTAGGCTTCAACTTTTCTCTTTATCTTCCTCCGTCTCATGAACACCTGACAATAACTGTGGAACACACACTATTTATTCACTCATACACTTATTTATCTAACATACATACTCAGTCAACATTTCAATTTGCACATAATATACCTGTATATACAACTGTCTATTGTTATATACCTGTACACACGATTGTCAATTTGTATATTTTTATTCCTTATTTACTTGTTCTATTTTTAATTTTTAATTTATTTTTATTTTTTATTATCTGTTTTTTTGTTCTGTCCCTGTCATTCTGTTACACTGTGAAAGCTTCTGTCACGAAAACAAATTCCTCGTATGTGTAAGCATACCTGGCAATAAAACTCATTCTGATTCTGATTTCTCAATAGTTGAGTACCGGGTCTCTCGAGGCAGCAGCTTACGGCTCAGGTAGATGATTGGTTGTTCCTGGCCTTTCTCTCCTTGTGCTAATATGGCTCCTAGTCCATTGGCCGAAGCATCCACTTGAACGAGGAATCTCTGAGAGAAATCTGGACTTCGAAGCACAGGACTGTTACATAGGCTCTCCTTCAGCCTTTGAAATGCCCGCTCAGCTTCCTCCGTCCAGGGCACGGGATTCCAGACCATCTTTGTGGTGAGGTTGGTCAGGGGCACTGCAACACTGGAGAACTCTGGTATAAACTTTCGGTACCATCCGACCAGCCCAAGGAAGGCCCGTACCTCTTTCTTCGTTTGAGGTCTTGGACAGTTTCGCACAGCCTCCACCTTGTCAACCTGTGGTCGGACTTCACCATTGCCCAGCAGAAATCCTAGATATTGAGCTTCTTGTTTTGCCCACTCACACTTTATCTCGTTTAAGGTCAAGCCTGCATTACCAATCTTCTGCAAGATCCACATCATCAAGATATGCTGCACAGCATTCGTCTGCCTCTCGTAGAACGTGATCCATCAGCCATTGGAATCTTGCTGGAGTTCCATGTAACCCGAACGGCATGGTAGTAAAATGGAACAGTCCTAAGGATGTTCTGAAAGCAGTGTATTCTATGGATTGTTGAGCTAAGGGCATCTGCCAGTATCCTTTGCACAAATCTAGAGTGGTGATATATTTGGCTTGACCAATCCATTCTACCAGCTCATCAATCCGAGGCATTGGGTACGCATCGAATCTTGAGACAGCGTTGAGCTTTTGGAAATCGAGGCAGATCCTCAGCAACCCATCCTTCTTTGGTACCAGGACGGTCAGGCTGCTCCATGGGCTGTTTGACGGCTCAATTACCCCCATATCTTTCATTAGCTGAATCTCCCTCCTCAGTGGCTCGATAAGCCATTCAGGTACTCGATAGGGCTGTTGTCGAATGGGAGTTGGGTCAGTCAGCTGGATAGTGTGTTCAATCTAGTTGGTTCTTCCTGGCTCTGTCCTGAAGAGATTCGGGTGCATGTCTACTATCTGTAGAAGCTTCTCCCTCTGTTCCTCTTTCAGGGGTTCCAGGGTTATCTTTGCCGGGGATCTCTGTACAGCCATGTCTTCCATTTCGTCCTCACCCTCCTCTCCATCTGTGACTCCTTTGCATGCCAACAGTACTGTGTCTTTGTCTGCTCTCGTCTCTCGCCACTCTTTCAGGAGGTTGACGTGTTACACTTGGCTGGACTTCCCCTTCTCTGGGTGCGATACCTGATAAGTGACCGGTCCCACACGTCTCAGGATCTCATAGGGCCCTTGCCACTTCGCTAACAGCTTGTTCGTCAATGATGGCAGTAACAGCAGCACTTTTTGTCTTGGTTGGTAATCTCGGTGTCGTGCATACTGGTCATACCAGCGTTTCTGTGCTTTCTGAGCCACCTCCAAGTTCTCGATGGCTTGTTCTCGGTACTTCTCCAAGCGGTCTCTCATCTGCAGCACATATCGAAGAATACCTTGTTCACCAGCTGTGGATGTCATTGGGGTTTCCCAGCTCTTCCTCAGCAGATCTAGTGGACCCTGTACAGATCATCCGTACAGCAATTCAAAAGGTGAAAACCCTGTTGACGCTTGCGGCACCTCCCTGTAGGCGAACAGCACAAACGGCAGCCACTTGTCCCAGTCTTTTCCGGTGTCATTGACTGTGACGAGAGGGGCGGGGCCAAGAGCCGTGGGAACGGAGCGAGGCCGGTCACACCTGAACCAGCTAATCAAGGTCTTACTAGGCATACTAGAAACTTCCAGGCAGGTATGTTGAGGCAAGTTGGAACTAAACTCTGCAGGACACCGGCCCTCCAGGACCGAGTTTGGAGACCCCTGCTCTTGAGGATTTGGTTGAACCGCTTGACTAGCCCGTCTGTCTGTGGGTGATAGGGGCTTGTCTTGATCTACTGGATACCCAGCTGTCTGTGGAAGTGCCTCATCAAGCTTGAAGTAAAATTGGTGCCTTGATCGATAATGCTCTCGTCCGGGATATCGACTCTGGAAAACATTTGCACAAGAGCACTGATTTCCTTTGCAGTTGTAATGGATCTTATGGGGAATGCTTCAGGGTACCGAGTAGCATAGTCACACACGACCAAGATGTACTGGTTACCAGCACTGCTCTTCTCCAGGGGTCCAACTATGTCCATTGCAATCCTTCTAAATGGAGTGGAGATCACTGGTAATGGATACAGAGGGACTCTGGCTGACCTGCGAACAGCACTGGTTTTCTGACAAACAGAGCATGAGGTACAGTATGTGAGCACGTCAGTATACATGGAAGGCAAAAATAAATGGGAACTGAGTCTTTGGTATGTTTTCTGGTGTGCAAGATGTTCACATACAAAATACCATTCTGCACAACATACGTTTCAGCACCAAGAGTTTGTACTCTGCCCTCGCCCTCACATGTTTTAGCAAACAACGGCTTTAACTTAACATCGGCCATCTGTAACTGAGCAATATTGTCTGGGATCTCCCAATCTCTGACCTCCAAACCATCTGTTGACACCTTAGGGGTTGGTGTACCCAACAACTTTGCCATTCGGCATTGCCAACGTGTTTTTCTAGGTTTGTTACAGTTCTGGATCAGACTATAATCTAAATCTGGCAGAGGCTGCAAACAAGTCTTAGCTTGAGCTCGAGTGAGAACTGGACATGATATGACATTTACAGCATTTGTGGGTTTATCGCACAGGTTTATCAAGTCATTCAACACTGGTAAATCCCATTCCAAAACCATGTCAGCAGGAAGTTTGTCAACTACCTCAACACACAACAAGTACATCTGTTCATTGACATTCAAGGTAACCTCCGCTGTAGGGTGCTTTACTTTATCACCATGAACACATTGTACAGATATGGTCTTCATGTAATCAATTGCATTTTCAGGGACATAACCATGCTTAATCAGAGACATTGAACTTCCTGTGTCAATTAATGCATTCAGAGTCTGTCCATTCAAAGTAACTGTGCAACAGTGCATAGAGTTCAGTTTTGTCTGCTTTGTCGATCGTCGATGATCAGCTCACCAATGTCTTCCTTGGTGCGCTGTTGTGGTCTTATCCAACGAGCATACAGTCCCTTCAACCGATGATAAGTCTCTGTGGGTGTTTCACCTGGTTTTATAGAGGTCTGCCGGAAACGCTGTCGGTAAGTCTCTGCTGAAATGTCAAACTTTTCCAGCAACGCTTCACGTAGATCCTCATGTACAACAGAATGTTCTTCATCCATGGCAATATATGCTTCTAATGCCTTTCCGGTAAGCAGCAGCATGAGTCGACATGCCCACTCCTCCTCCGGCCAACTCCAAGCCTGTGCAAAACGCTCAAATCGATGAAGGTAGTTTTCTATGTCTTCCCCTTCGTGATATGCTAGCATCAAAGGCTCTGAGCGCAGTATCGTTGGCTGTCTTGGCACTGGAACTGCCGCTGTCGCTGATGCTGACGCGGTTGATGTGTGTGCCCCCGGTGACTGCTGCTCTGCAGACGTCTGCTCAGGGCGTCGAGTCATCGGAGTAGGAAGTCCCATTCGTAGACTCTGTGTCAACTCAGGTGAAGCTGGTGGCATACCCTGATGCTGCAGTGACTCCCTCAGGCCTTGTAGCTTAAAGAGTAGACCCTCCTCCCTCTTTTGCTATGCTGTCAGGAACTCTCGCATCAGGCTCACCATCTCGCTCTCAGATGATTTTGAGGATGGCTTTTGCCACGGTGGACCCCCTTTCACCTCCACCATCTCAGCCCCTTCCTCCTCCTCAGGGAAAGTATCCCAGTCCACATCCTCCTGTGCTAACCTGCGCTTAGAACGCAGAGCCTTCCTGGTCCGTTTCACCACGATCACTGTCTTGCGGCTGGCCATCCCACTTCTGACACCACTTGTGACGAGGCGTGATGGAAAACTGGTCACAAGAAATGATGGCAGGACCGAATAGCACTTCCGTGCAAAGGTGGTTTTATTGACAGTGTCCGTACTGATTCACAGTCTATTTACAGTCCACCAAAGTGCACAAAATATGTATAAGGAATATCCGTAAAAATAGACAAAAATAAGGAAAAAGGGAAAAATAAGAGGAAATACTTTACAAAAATATTTACAACACAGCGCTTTGCTGTTAAATCATTCTACAAAAAGGTAGTACAAACAAGACACTTGCAATGTTTGCCTCCAACTACAACCCCACACTCAACAGATATACCGGTTTGGCTTTTAAATCAAATGCCCCACCCCACATGGACTCTATGATATATTTTCAAGGTTGAGTATTAACACGATGCACTTAGATAAATAACAATAAACACAAGACCCATATAATCTTCAGTATTATAACAGATATACATAACCATACATATTAATCATATTATACAATATGTGTTTTATTCATTATCATTCCTGTTAACTTGGGTTCTTGTATTCCGAACTCACCCCCAAAACAAGCAACATTTAAGACGGTCCAGTTACCGGAGCGATCACGCAGGCGCAACGCGGGAATTCAGTGACTTCTGGCTTTCTAGCCCATTACTGGAGTTTGCCATTTGCTTCCGGTAATCTGGACTGCGACACCACACAAACAGACAACAAACAACAATATGTAATATGTGCAGATAAGTTCAATAAACGCATACATGTAACCTTATCTGATGTCTGTGTGTGTTTATTGTGGGATATTAAAGTAGGATGCGGTAATCGGGTGGATATGTGTGTGTTATGTATGCAACTGTAACATTAACCTAGCCCTCGTGTGCACCAAAGGGTAGGAAACAGCAGAAAATTGGGGATAGTGGATTATCTGTCACAATAATAAATACCAACTACAGTGATATTCATGCTTTTCTGAGAAATTAGAATATATATATATATATAAATGCCTGTCTCAAGCAACTAATAGGAAATGTTATATGAGACTGTTTAAACAGGAGACAGTATGGTGTTTCAAGTTTTGCAATCAAATGCTGTAATTTTGCATTTGGTTTTGCTTTGAACATTTATGTTAGCATCAGACCTGAAATTGGATTATTTGTTTTTGCAAATCAAGTGTCATTCAGCTCAGTCAATTTCCTCAGAACAACATAATAATGAGCTGGACAATCTATGTTCGAGAGAAAACACCACTTTAGGCATCCAAAAGTGAAGCAAGGCAAGTCAGCAAATAATATAATGATAAAATAATGAATGCTAGACCTATATTGTTAAAGGATCTCTTATGAATATCAACTAACCACTAAGCTTCAGGCCACAGTATGGAGAGAGCAATGTTTAAGTTTATCCTGCTCTTTTCTTCTTTCTCTCTCTCTCAAGAAAATCGACTAATGGGCAATACTGCTACACTGCTTAAGTATCTACACAGGTTAGACACATGCGCGCACACACACACACACACACTCACACACCCACACACACACAATTGCCAGTTGACAAAGCTTTCAAATTATGAATCCAATTAAAGCCAAAACAAAAGCAATATTTTCAAGAGAGAGCTGCTGCACAGAACCTGGAGAGGCTGCATTATTTATGTTTGTCCCTTTTTCCCTTCCTTTCCTCTTTGAATCGAGCCTCATAAAACCACCACCATTTCAATAATGCACGACCTGTGGGTTTGTTAATAGGCTTTGTAGTCGCAATAATGTACTTTCCTACATGGCTGACAGAGATTATGGGCTGGCTCTCTGGATTGCCAGCTATCGATCTCGTCTAATACCTCTTTGCTCCCTGGTTGCCATTATTCAGCCCCCACCCACCCCACATCATGGCACAAACGGTAAAGCAAGTCCAGCTGCTCTGAGCATCAGCGGGGATGGAGTGAGAAGAAAGAGAAGAGAGGAGGCCCGCAGAGAAATGGGCTGTTGTAATCCATTAAATTCTGCCTCTCGTTCCTCTTGAATCTGATTATTGGAATAATTAAGAGAAATCACTCAAGCAGAAGTTCAATAAGCATTTACATATTCAGTGTCCTCGCTGCCAACTGACCTAAAATAAGGGCAAAACATTGCATCTGCTTACCACAATGCGATCTGATTATATGCGCATGCCAGTTCCACAAATGGCAGCTGGGAAACAACACCTAAGTGGCTGCAAGTGGAATAAAGCATTTTCAGATAATCAACACTTCAGAATCTGATGTTGTATCAAAATAATCAATCCTTAAATAAAAATATATATTGTTCATTCCAATAGCATTTCCTTTACCTTATGCAAAATGTATAACAGTTAAGGAATAGAATAATTTCTTTGTCACACCTCTACAGAACCTTATGGTATGGTTAACCCGTAAGGTTAAGCTAGGAGAGAGCAGTGTTTAGCCTGAAAACGTTTCGAAGTTTAGACAGGCAAAGGGGTGCTGCTGACTTTCATCTCAGTTGTCCCCTGTTGGCCTTGCTAACTAATTAGCAGACAAAACATTGTTTGGTTCTAAACACAAGACTTCTACGCTCAGTGCCAAACTGAAGTGCAGAGGTGGAGGAAGTAATGACAATTTGAGCCTAACCTCCAGTTCAGGGCAATAACTATGTGCCTTCCCAACAGTCCAATAAAACAAGACAGGGAATCAGAGAAGAGAGGAAGCAGAACCCATGATGTCAAACTGTGTTTATCTGTTTAGCTGTCTTGATTAGCAACAGAGTGGTTTCTAGAGAAGAAGAACATGTGCAGCCTTCTTCCTGTTGGAGAGAGGTTCAAGGTGGTATGTGAAAGATTTCCCTGAGGAAATGTGCCCTGGGCAGATAAGGTAGAGGGCCAGATCGAACTCCAGGGGGCCAGGAATCACTGAAGTGTCTCTGCTGTGACATAGGGCACAAGTGAGGACCAAATAGAGGGGAAAAATGAATGGAACAAAGAAATAATAGAGGCCATGATGCAGAACATAGTCTTCAGAATGGTTTCTTAAAATGAACAACAAGACTCTCTCCTGAGTCACCTAAGCTCCTCTTCCTCAGGGACGAGTACCTTCCAGAAAACTTGCCCAATATGAGTTCCACTGTCATAGTGAATGTAACTTTTGCAGATTTTTTTTTTTCAAAAGTATTATTGTCCTTGACCACTCATCCCTGCTAGACCCACCTGGCATGTTAATTAGAGTTTGGAGCCTATCTACAAGAGAAAAGTTGGATTAATGTTCCAAACTTGGCTTTATGAATGGATTGAAAGAGGATGGCGAAAGGGCTGATGATGGATCAAATTCCACTGATTCATTCTGTAGAAGAGAAAAGAATAAAGACAATGAAGGTGATTGAGATAAATGAATGTCTGATTCTCTGATTGCCTGGTAATAATGCTCTGCACTTATCAATGATTATGCTATTGTCTAAATCATGTCCATCAGATGCAGGTTTGGCGAAGGGAACCTCAGTGTTTCCAGAAAGAGCTTTGTGCACCACCGTCACTTCTGTGAAAGCCATGTTCTGCTTCATACTTGTCAGCAGTATGTGCTGATATGAACTATCTTGCTAATGATGTCATTGTTGTTTTAAAAGGTCACAAAAGGTAGCTTACAACATACATTTCATACATTTTCTGCAAAACACTGTAAATACTTAACTCATTACAATATTTGTCAAAAACAGTCAAGTTAATATTAAGATCCCACATAACTTTTTTTTTACACAACACAAACAGTGCTCCTTACAGGAGACTCACGAGTCCAGCAAAGTTTGAAAATGCCGCTAAGATAATAGTGTAATAAACATAAAATCCGAAGCACACATATTGGTTTAAATAATCTGTTTAATATCACTAAATTAAATTATAATATAATAATATATATAATATATAATATATATATAATGTATAGTAGTCAACATTTGAAGTTGTGATGGTTGCTTAAAAGTATGGTAAATGTTGTGCTGCTTAATATTTTCATGGAAACTGTGATACTTTTCCCAGGATTATTCAATGATTAGTAAGTTCACAACAACAGCATTTAAAATAGAAATCGAAAACAAATTTACTGTCACCTTTGATCAGTTTAATGTATTCTTGTTGTATAGTTGGATAGTTAAGAGAGAAAATGTAAAATGTAAGTAGAAAAGGAAGATTAAGATGGTGTCTCTGCATCTCTGTGAACACAATCTGAAAGTATACATTTTCAGTATGGTCAGTGTTTCGAGCTTCACAATGTAAATGTCCTCATTTCAAGAATGTCTAAGGATCTTTTTTCTCATCCACTTTACCAGAGCTTCCGCAAAGTGAATATGGATAGTGCACTTGACTTGCTGTAGAGGATTTGCTGAAATATTGAGATTAATTGCTGTTCTAATTGAAGCACAACCTAGCTTAACGAAGGTGTCAAATGTTAACATGACCTCCACCTGTCCACCACTCAACATTCCTCTGGAGACAAAACGTATGAGGGGAAAAAAAAGCTGTATGTCATGTGCTAGGACTATGAAAGTCTTTTAGACAATGGTTAACCAACACCGTTCTTTGATCGCTGACACATAATCTGCGACTAAAAAATCCCAAATTGTGGCCAACTTACATTGTTCTTGCCACAAGATTGTGACAGACGCTATGAAAAACTGATTTAAAAAATGACTGACCAGTCATGAGGTGTGCACACTCATGAGGTGGTCCCAACTTCCAGGAAAACAGCAATGAGCTACAACCGATGAAATTGCCAAAGCACAAAAGTGCAAAAGGCCACTTTCTGCCAAGGCAGTAGGAGGAAGGAGCCAAAAAAAAAAAATGCTCATCAAACTGCTGCCCATATCACCCGCACTATCTCTGCCACATTTTCTTGTGTTGAGAATTAATTCCAGTACTGTACTACAGACGGAGAGGAGAATGATGTAATTGACACATGCAGACTGTGATAACTTGTGTAAAGTGCATACTGACATAACAGAAAGCAAGTAGCTGTCAATCTCACGATGAACTTTTGACTTGCAGCATGCATTTGACTTAAAAGAGGAATTTGTCTTGCTTTTAACTGTAAAACATTGTATTAGACAGTCTTTAATTGTTATTATGGTACCTTTATTTGGTGGGAATTGGTAGTTGGGGATGGAGAGTGACATTGACTTATATAATCTTCTCTCATTTTGGCAAGTGCAATAGGCGAGTGGCAGGTACTGTAGCCATAAAAACGATCTCCTCCTCTCTTGAGCACAAGAGACATATCTGACAGGTGCCACAGACCTTGAAATAGCGGATGGATTATTAGCTTCAGCTCTGCCTCTACGTCAAATGATCCTCTACATCTCCCCAGAGACGGGCAGGCAATTAGCTCAAAATACAGACCACTGTCAGATACAGAGAGAGATATAGACAGATAGAAAGAAAGAAAGAAAGAAAGAAGGAAAGAAAGAAAGAAAGAAAGAAAGAAAGAAAGAAAGAAAGTGGACAGATTTAACTAATAATAGGTGCTTTTTTTTTCTTTTTAAAAGAGTATAACAATTAAGTGCTGTTAAGTATTTTGGTCAACAGATTTGCTGTCATTTAGAGATATTTGCAGCATCACAGAAGCCAAACCATCACAGAATCAGCCATTTGTAACATTATGGTTATCTTGCAGTAAACAAATTATGCCCCTAAATTATAAATAATTTGTGTGACAAGAAAGAAGAGAAGAAAAGCATGTTTGCCAACATGTCACCGTTTTGTCAGTCTTTGTTTAACTGGTCTTCACTCCACTAAAATAATTGGTTAAAGTATTAAAGTGATTCTAATTAATGAAATGTGATGCTACTCAGAATCCAAACAAAAAAACATCATGTGTTAGTCTATATTTAGGATTAAAAGGTCAGGGTCTGCCAAGCTGCTTTTAAATTGTACCTTCACTGAAATACAAGCCATTCATGGTTCAGTAAATAAAGTGAAGATACAATGAAGCTATGTAAGGGAATAATATAATATAATATAATATAATATAATATAATATAATATAATATAATATAATGTGCACAACACAACATACACTACTGTTCAAAAGTTTGCTTTGGTAAGGTTTTTCTAATGTTATAAAAGGTCACCTAGGCAGCATTATTTATTGAATTAAATAAATACAAACATTTTAGCAGCCATTACTCCAGTCTTCAGTTTCACATGCTGATTCGGTGCTCAAGAAACATTTCTTATTGTTATTAATGAAAACAAAAAGTGCAGTTAAGCTACAAGGATACATGCCTAAAGAACTCTACATTTCCTACATAATATATGTGTTGAATCATAAGTAATTATATTAAAAATCACAAGCATAGTCAAGAATATAATTGTTACAACATGTAGTTCAGAATAAGCTATTTACACTTCTCTGAAAAGGCAATATTATGGATAACACTGTATGAAGTCACCAGGCATACACAGACCAAACATAACATTTCACAATGAGCTCATTAGGTGCACAAAAAATTAGTACTAATATACTGTATGTTAGTACTCATTTCTTTAGTATTCAGAACAAGACAGGTAAATATTTTACTCTTAATATAACATCTGCATGAGCTGATTACCAGAAAGCTCCATTAATTTGCATGTAACCAAACCCAACAGTGGTTTAATTTGAAACAATGACAGACTGGTTTTGAGATGAAAGTTAAACTCTGAGTTTTAAGTTTTTAAAAGGTGATAAATTAGACTGTCAATCAAAAACAAAATTACGTCTGAAACCTCGCTAGATAAATCATTCCGGAATCGGGACTTTTATTCAGCTCATTATTTTGAGATAAACACCTTCAATGTTCAATTAACTTCACATGATTGATAGGCAAGATTAATGCTCCTTGGTTACAGTTGCCTCACTGAAAGGAACCAGTTTTGCTGATGACTAATGACCAGGGCCGGATTTACCTCTTTTCGTGACATAGGCAAAACATTTTTGGGCCCCGCTTCCCTATTAATATAATAGACCTAATATTACCACCCAAGCAAACAAAAATATTTCTTAATCAGTGGAAACCATTACAGTGTTTTCTATCGCAATAAGTGCTGCATTCAGTCAATAAAAAAATCGAATGTTGTTCTTAATTTGTTTGAGAACTGAGAAAGACCATTCCATTAATAGGTGCGGCGACGTGGCCACATAACCACTTCGGGAGTGCATTATTTCTCTAATAATTTTAACAGCCTGGAGTCACAACCACACATCAAGACATTGTTCAGATGATTTCTTTCAAGACATTTGACGTTTCCGTCCTGAAATCTCGTGGGTGTTGAACTAATTTGTTTACGCACCTCATCCCAAACCATCCGTTGTAAATTCCAAAACCTCATTTTAAAGCTAATAACGGAGGCTTGAGGCATTGATATGCAGTCTAATGCAGTTATTAATCCAGTCTAATGCTGCGGTTATTATAGAGAGAGCGGAAGAGAGAGAGATTAAGTGCGTGTGAATACGTGCGTCTGTGCGTCTCTCAGCAGCGTTCAGGCAGCGTCTACTAATAGCGAATCTTTAAGTTAAATTGTATGGCGGCAGTTCTATGCCATTAATAACCGAGCGCACCACTGATGCTGGCGTGCGGGGTAAATAAATTCCGCGAGAGGAAAACAGATTTACACGCGAGGAAACGGGAGCCCGCGAGATCATGTCAAACCCTCACGCGCGTATGATCATTCCCCACATCCTCGCGCTCGATCTTCCCTCACCTGCTCGCGCGAACACTTTTATTTGTGTCAGTCGTGGGGCGGGGCTTGCTGTTTTAATTGTAACCTCAAATATCATTGGTTATTCCTCTTTTCCGGAAGTCAGTTTTGGACGCCTGTTATAAGATGATTTATAATTCTCTTGACTTAAGACATGGCATCAGTGGACCAGATACATGTGAGTTATCGTTTCATTTGCTTGTTTTATTTATTTATTTTGTCTTTATTTAATGTAATTTAATGCATTGTTCATAGAGTAGATCTTTTTCAGATACTTTATTAATAGGAAGTCTTCTGTTTACTAGTGATTGCAGTCTTGTGATGATAAGAGATACACATATGAACCCTTTTTAAAGACTGTAATGATGCACGCACACACACACACATATGCATACATAGGCTATATATAAAGCTATAGGAATGACAGTAAAGTTTTCAAAATGTTTTATCTTTAATCTTGTAAATAGATACAACATCGTAATATTTGAAGGTTTGTTTAGTCTGTGTTCCTATAAAACACAGGTTTCACCATGTATGCATTTGATTTACAGTGTTACTAGTCATCTGCTATCAAAATCAGTCCATTCACGATGATGTATATGAAAATTGATTCCTGTTTATGGAAAAGAAGCTTGTAATACATTCAGTTCCAATGTATTTATTTATGTTCTTTTTGTTCTTCTTTTTTCCTTTGTATTTGCAGGTTGTGTACTTGAATGCAGCCCACGACTGACACAAATAAAAGTGTTCGCGCGAGCAGGTGAGGGAAGATCGAGCGCGAGGATGTGGGGAATGATTATGCGCGCGCGAGGGCTTGTATTGCGCGCAGAGGACGTCACGCGCGCGCGAGGGTTTGAAATGAGCTCGCGGGTTCCCGTTTCCTCGCGTGTAAATCTGTTTTCCTCTCGCGGAATTGATTTACCAGCATCAGTGGTGCGCTCGGTTATTAATGGCATAGAATTGCCGCCATAAAATTGCTTCAAGAACATCGCTACTGAGAAATGTCATGTAGCTTTTCAGCTGCGAAACTATTTTATTGATAAATTCGCGGGGCAGCGCTGACAAGAAGTTTCTGTTCGCGTCGAATGCGTGGAGTGTGCGCGAATGCGTTTCAGTACTGTGTCTGTGAGAGAGAAGGGGAGAAAGAAAGCATGAATTCCGTATAGCCTACATAAAAAAGGTGGAAGACATGGAAATACTTTGTCATGTTTTACCCTATTGTTTGTTATATTTATTTGCTCAATGTCTTCTGCGGTTTTGGTTCTTTTACTGTTGTAGATAGCCCATAGTATAACAAAAATATATCTCTTCATTGTGTTTGGGCCCCCCTGGACGAGCGAACATCGGCACCTGCCTAGAATGCCTATGCATAAATCCGGCCCTGCTAATGACACAAATGATACCTTATACTCTAAGCTGTTTTTGGGAAACTTTGACACTCATATGTATCAGAATAAGCTCTTTACATGTCTCAGACAACACAAATTGCACTGCACAAATATATCTAAAGAAAAAAGAAAAGTTGGACAATTTCCGAAAAAACAAAAACATGATTTCCCCTTTCATAAATATAACATTGTGTGTTATCTCTTCATTCTACAAATCTGTAATACCTCAGGCAGTTCTGAGGATGACATTTATCAGTATTTTAAATCAATGCATATTGATGTTCTATTTGGAGGAATCAAGGGCACGTTGTCTGTTTGTTTTTAATGTTCCCCATGGATGCTGAGGATCACAGCATGTGCAGGCCAGACCTCTACTGCAGACAGTTTTCTTCTGATTGGAGTAATACAGCTGTGGATGGATTTTCTCAGCTGCTTTCGAGTAAATTTTGCATTTATGATTGAATTGGAGTTTCAGAAAAAAAAAGACAAAAAAGCGGAAACAATTGTGCATGAACATATTCATTTTTTCATACCCCCAGCTGCAATTTGTCAAGCGTTTCCATAAACAGATGGTGTGAGGGGATCTGCGTGAATCATACATATAGCATCTTGAAAGCAGAAGAAAGTGTGTTGTACAAAGAAGCATGCAGAGCAGTCTCATAAGGGAAACGTCACTGTAATGACTGTTATTCTGCACCACCAAAAAGTTGCTTTTGACATTCCCATCTCAAGTCTTGGAATAATATAATTTATTTCAATGATGGCCATCAAGTTTTATTATTTATACTCTTATACAGATATGTTTGAGCCCCAAGCCAACCACTGTACAAAAAACGGGCAAATACATGTACATTCTTACACATTTTAAATAAAAAAAAAAAAAATAAAAAAAAAAAAAAAATAATATATATATATATATGTGTGTGTGTGTGTGTGTGTGTGTGTAAATATAAAAATCTTAAAAAATGGTGCACGACATGTATTAATACTATATATTCAGTGTTCCCACTTTTTATTCTGATCAATTCATTTCATTTCATTTCCTTTTTTTTTTTTTTTTTTTTTTCCAATGATTCGAATGTCAAAAGCAGGCCTCATGCTGACTTTGTGTATTAGACTTTGCAATTAAAATCATTGATGTTTTCATTATACCCTCTTCAGGACCTGGCCTGGTAATCCCTGCTATAAAACATAAATCAACAGAGTTCATCCACAAGCCTTCCCAGCCACTGCTGTGAAATACCTGCCGCTGCACGCTCTCCTCAGACACCAGCTCTTCAGTCTCCGTCTGCTGCAGCACCTGAAGC
>NW_015542393.1:599522-601580 GCF_001515605.1 Sinocyclocheilus anshuiensis | reverse complement strand
TCATTTGTGATGACTGATATGTTTTTTTTAAATACTTTTATAGATATTTCACAAAAACTAATTTCTTGGAAGAAATGCTTTAAACCTGAGCATAATCACACAAATGTATACAAGACTATAGGAATGTGATAAGTTGCTTTGGATAAATAAAATCTGCTAACCCATCAATTTAATGGGATAGTTTACCTAAACCTGAAAATTCTGTCATCATTTACTCACTCTCATGTAATTCCTAAACCATAAGACTTTGGTGAATCTTTGAAAAACAAATTAAGATATTTTTGATAAAAACCTGAAAGGTTTCCTTCCCTGTAGGAAACCAAAATTAAAAAAAATGTAAAGGTTATAAAGGCGTTGTAGAACAGGCTTTTTAAATGTTATTCAAAACCTACATTGTGTGATCGTGTCATTTTTTTTAACCCTGAAAGTATAGCCTTTGGTAAAGTAATGGAATTCTCATAAACAAGCTGGATAGAACAATAAATTGACATTTGATTACTAAAAGTGGTGTAGGATAAGTATCTAGCGTGATGTTTCCTTATGAGAGCACGATGATTAATGTACTCCTACAGTTCTGGACATTGAACCAATATGCCTTAAGGTATAATTTCACTTATGAAAGCCTACAAAAAATGTGACCATAAAGTATTATAATATCTCAACCCGGGGAGACCTTTTCCACACAGGAACTTGTCCTAACCTCACTTTGTGCTCTGTCTATCAGATAAATGCAGACTTTATACTGTTCTCCTCTCCATTACCGTCATAATTCTAGGTCACGCTGGGAAATCCAACACACCGCTGAGCATTGGAAATACATAGGGAGACAAATAAATGGCTGACAAAACACTTCAGCGATAATCATTGTGCCCTGCCTTAGCTTAGTGTACCTTACAAGTAGACAGAGGACATGACAGATGAGCAATTTTAACATGATACTGAGATGATGCTAGAGCACCACTCCTGGTGTGTTTATCCACACACACACACACACACACACACACACACACACACAAACACGCACGCACGCACACATTCTGATTTGACAGTTTTATCCATGGCAGGAAGAAATCGAACACAGCGAGTGCTTTAGAAAAACATCATGAAGAATACTGCGTAACAGAAGGATTCCTTTGCTTTGTCAGGTGTCTCAGCCTGATAACTGCCTGCTGTTCTTTTGCTGCTAAAACTTTAATATGTCTGTCAACACAGTGAACAACTTTTAAAAGAAAGAACAAGGAGGAAGACTCCTGAAGACGCATTAAGTAAGAAAATGAGCTAGATAGAAAATGAGCTAGATAAGAGGAGAACAGCAGTGTTGGGGAACTAACTAAAAGTAGAAATATTAATCCTTTTTCATTAGCGTGGTAGTAGCTGAGGTGTTTTCAAAAAAAATTTCCCATAACAATCAACTTTTTCTAACAAGTTATTCTGGATTGAGACAAAACGCTACATGACAAGTTGTCCATCACACAGCCTACAGGCAACTCTCTCTTCTCTTATGAATCAATTTGCTTGTAAATATTATTCATATGGTTTAATTATGGAATGGTTTAATGATTCATTTGGATGGTTCAAAAAAGATTCACATATTCATTTCAGTTCCTGTACATATTGGAATTTACTCTGCAGCATGAAATTAAAATTCACCTTTTCCAAATGTATGCTATACATTTTACTGTGAACAACAATACAGTCAATGGTAATTTTTTTGAATCAAAATGTTATAAATTGATTTTCAGGTGAACAACTCTCTGGTGACGTATACAGGACTTATATGATTATTTAGTCTGCTTAAACCCTGTCCTTTTTTTTTTTACAATCAACCGTACGCTCACATTCAGATCTGCCTCCATCCAACTAAGAATCCGATGTACAGAACTATGTCCCCACTCTCCATTCTTTCCCCTTTTCAGTAATCACTCAAAAGTGCATCACAATATGAAACAAAATATCAATTTCATTGTGGCTTAACAACTTTGTATTTCTCAGGTTAAATTTGCCCATTTAAGTTTAATACTTTAGTCACAATTGAGATCCTTATTAATACACCTTCGA